>NW_024467044.1:97500-364012 GCF_017591425.1 Ochotona curzoniae
CCTAGCCACATGTGGATGTTAGCATTGAAACATGATTGGTTGAATTTGTTACAAATGTCAAATCACACTAAATTTGTAGTGTTACCTGAAAATTGATATAAAAATTTCAGAAACAATTTTGTATGGAATACTTAGTAAAATATAATTATTACACTTCAGTGTACATATGTAGTTAAACACATTAGTAAAATTAATTTATTTTCATATGATCTTAATGTGGCTAATGGAAAATTTTAAATTAGACCATGTGACTTGCATCATATGTCAACTAAAAAACACTAGTGTATAATCTTGTGACTAAAGTAGAATTGGCATCCCACAGAGCTGGTTAGAAATGCAGACATTCAGATACCATCTCAGACCCAAGGAAACATCATCTACATTGTAACAACATCCCCAGGTAACTGTGTGCACATTAAATTTTAAGAAGCACTTAAGTGTAACACCGGTTGTCAAAATAGCCTGTACATCAGAATTCCCTGGGGATTTAGTTAAAACATGTCTTGGATTTAGTCCCAGAGATTCTGATTTCATTGTTATTGTCTGGTCATCAGGATCATCTAAAAAATTGCACTTGATTAAACTGTGAGGCAGAAACTGGAAAACATGAGTCTGTTTTTATGCATTTACTAAGAAAGCTTCCACATCTAAATTTCTTAATATCCAAAGTGGTATTACATGAACAGAGTCAGTAGCTTTTAATGCTTCTGAGAAAAAAGGTATGATTTATGATAGAAGGCAGTTCTTACAGGAATATTCAATATTTGGCTTTTGGTCATATGTTATAAATATCAAGCACATTTCCCAAAAGGCTGAAAAAAAAACACAAAAACACAAACACCAAGTTAAACTCAGCTTTGTGTCCTCTTTCATACTTTTATGTTATTTTGAAAATATCCCTATCACTCATTTATCACATTGGAATTTTATTTAATTGTTGCTGCAGTTGTCAATCTTCACATTAAACTGTTAGCTCCATGAGGGAAATGACTAACTCTTCCATTATCTTAAAGCTTGAAGCAGTAACCAGTATTTAAAACTACTTCACCACTCCTGGTCATTTGCAGTCATCAATGCATATTCAACTCCCAGTGGCATAAAGCAGTATAAAAATGACCATATTATTTGTACACATAACTCAAAATATCATAAACCTTAATTTGTGAAACAATACTGGCATCCAAATACAATCATTAGAGACAGGTCTTTGCACATCTCAGCTTCATCTTGGTACTCCTTTCAGGTTGTTCTCTTCTCTTTTGTTAAGATGACTGCTGCAGTCAGTAGTCTCCTAATCATATGTATACAGAATATCCTTCCTAGAAGCCACAGCATATTTTTATATTTAATCGTCAGTTCTGAATCATGGGCCCATTTCTAAGCTACTCTCTGTTTCCTTGGAGCTAGAGATGGCACTAGTCCAAATCTAATCCATGTGAATAATCATAGAGTAATGGTGGCTTACCAAATAGACTACAGAATTCTGTCTCTAAAAGGAAAGTCTGTGGCTGCTGAGGAAAGCAACAACAGAAAGAAAAACAACACACATAAAATCCAAAAGCAAGGAAGCTGAAATACTGTGGCATAGATATTATATATACTTTTAACACACTTAATATCTATATTAATATTATATATTTTGTGTAAAATATGTCAGTATTTCTACTTTACTTTTGAACTTCGCTTTGCTTTACTTTAATGCATTTTATGCATTATACATGAAAATGACTCTATTCATGTTGAATTCCTAATGCAAATGTATTTCCTAATTCCTCATCAGAAAATTGACACTTAGATAAATCATGGCCTTCCAGTCTCTTTCATGCCAATTGATTTTGATTTGAAAGCTCAATTCTCATTTAATAAATGGTTTACCATGAAGAGGATAAAAACCAGTTTCAGGGGAAACTCAAGTGTCATGTTTAGGATACATGAATTTGCCTTTGCTCTCAAAGGAAAATAGAAGTATCTATGTTTTGAAATTCATAATTAGCTGGCACCAAAGGAAAGATACTCTTTAACCCTACCTGCCCCCCTCTCATTGCTCAAATTAGAATACACCGATTCTTCATTGCTTTGGCCATTAATGTAGCCTAATTTTCCTTTTTAGTTCTTCAAGGAATTGACTATTTTCTAAAAATCCAAAGGTCACTGTGCAAACTGGTAGCACTCTGCAATGTTCTGAAGGTTTTATGTTTATTTGTGTTTGTTTACTGTAACCTCAGTGCATTTTAAGATGAACTTCATTTTCAGCCTTATAAAATGCCCACTATGTGTCTGTATACACATGCATGAGTGTATGTATGATATAAGAAATCATAAACACTAAAAAGATATCAGCATATTTCCTCATTAAGAGGAAAACCTGGTTCCTGTTCCCATGAAGCTTAAGATACTAACAAAAAGTCTTTTCCTTATTTTGTACTGTGTAATACTTAACTGAAAGAGGGAAAAGAACTACCAATTCAATTATATTTGGTATCACCTTCCTATGCTGGGGACCCATGTCTTCTGAGAATGATACAAATGCAAAAGGTACAAATGATACAAATGCTCCCAAGAGGTCTATGGCTTATGTATGAGAATCTGACTTCTTCACATACATCCAAATGCTGAAGAATTTTTTTTCTTAATTGTAAAGTCAGAGAGGAGGAGAGACAGAAAGGAAGATCTTTCATCTGCTGATTCACTCCCAAAGCAGCCACAATGGCCAGACCTGCACCCATCTGAAACCAGAAGCCTGGAACTTATTCCAGGAATCCCATGTGAGTGCAGGGTTCCAAGGCTTTGGGCCATTCCCAACTACATTCCCAGGCTACAAGCAGAGAGCTGGATGGGAAGCAGGGCCTTTGGGTTTAGTGCCCTTATGGGATCCTGTTGCTTGCAAGGCAAGGACTTTTTTGCAAATCACTATTTGCATTCCTAGGATAGAATTGAAGTCTGCCTTCTGGCACAGCATTTCATTTTGTTACCAACTGTGAGACAGCCTGACACAGTAGTAAAATAAACTCTGGAAAAAGAGAAACCTGAGTCTAATTGGTTTGACCTTCAATAAGCCTTTACCTTTCCATTTCTAGAACAGAGAAAAGTCATACTGCTTGAGACATGGTGAGCCTAAAGTTGACTGCTGGCCATGAAAGCCCCTAGCAATTCCCTGACAAATTATAAATTAATTAGAGCTGAATATCATTATAATTCTTAATGTGTTCTGTTTTCAGATCTGTGGTAAATTTTACAAAGACATCTTTTAAAAAATAAAGAAACATACAAGTGGTATTCATTTAGTTTCATTTCACTTCCTCCTTTAGATAATTTACTTGTTTCTGGCATTAGTGGTCTCATTTGGCACCTATAATGCTGTGAAAGCTGAAGAGAGCAATGAAGCAAAAAATCTCCAACTTGCAATAACAAGGCTTAAGGCGAAAATAAGCTGTGTATTTCTCAAAATATTGTGCAAAAAACAAAGTGCTCCAAAGGAGGTGGTGGACCATGTGAATGATGTGTATGTTACAGAGAACATCTCTGCTCATACTCTCTCTGACCTGAGCAACTCTCAAGATGTCCTCAAGGATAATGAAGTAGGTAACGGCACCGAGAGAAACACCATGACTGAAAATGAGAAGCTGTCACTTATCCCCAGTCCCAGTGGCTCAGAAACGGTGCCGATTGCCTCCGGAGAATCGGATATAGAGAATCTAGATAATAAGGAAATTCAGAGCAAGTCTGGTGATGGAGACAGCAAAGAGGTAAGAGAGTTTAGTATCTTGATCACTTGTTGTTGATTGATAGTGTTGTTTAGGAACAGTTAACTCAGGGTTGCAATTTCAGTCAGAAACTGCATTTAGTCCTAACTGCTACTTCTAGCTTTGGTGGAGTGCCTATGATAAAGTTAATTAAGATGTTTAAGTTTTGCTCTTTTAGTATATAAATGAATTAAAATTCCTTTGGGGGGATAGAAGCTTAAAAATACATCAAAATTCAACATTGTGTAGAAAAATGCTAAATAAATAGTAGGAGTTTATGAAATAGTTTGAAATTTTATAAATTAATAAGCTGATAATATGTGATGTTGAGAAGCACATTTAAGCAAGCTATGCAAGCAGCATAGCATCTCAGCGGGAAGTGTAATTTAATGGAGAACTAAGCCTACAGAGACCATTCAGCCTGTGAGCTTCCTGCTGTGGATCTCATTGTGGAAACCTCACAGACCACTCAAGATCAGGGGAATGGCAGGAAGTGTCTGTTCCCAGGTATTCAGTATCTCTGGCACAATGACTTAATGACAGTTCACTATGTAATGCTAAAGTGAACCCCAAGTATATTTCATTGACACTCACTGTGCGTAATACCAAAATATTTGACAAAATAATTACAGTTGCCTCTTTTTAATTCTATACAGATATTTCCTTCCTTTTAAAGAAATTTACTGATTTTCTTCCAAACATTTTAGTACATTTATTTTGATTTTGCTTGAGCTAGAAAACAGCATATATATACAATGGAATACTGCTCATCCTTTAAAAGAATAAAGTCTTGTCTTTTTCAACTAAATGTATGAAATTGGAAACTATACTATTTGGTGAAATAAACCAGGCCCAAATGATAAATACCGTGTTTGCTCTGTGAATGAGATTAGCATCTGGGATTTGATTATTGTGTAGAGCCTTTGAACATACTCCTGAAGAACAGTAGGCCTTTCAGTTAGCTATGGCTTGAATGTTAAGTCTATGGTTGTGAAATGAAATGAGAATAAGCTGTAGTATAAAAATTAGGAAAAATTAAGGAATAGAGGGTTAGAACTTTCATGTCATGAAGTTCATTCACTTTATTCATTCATATAAATAAATGCCTTTGAACAAAAATATTACATTGCTGTTATAGATTTTGGAATCTTAATGATTTTAAAGGATGGTTTAAAATATATCCTTTTTTCTCAGTGAGGTGAAATAAATCATTTTGAGAACATAAATTTAGATAAAATAAAAGCATGACACTAACATTACTGCCACACATAAAATACAAAGGCCACCTCTTTCTACCAGCCTTGAACTTCAGTATGAGGCAAAAAACAGAAGTGGTTGTTTTCCATATAGTTTCTTTCTGTAGGACTGGGACCACTTTCGTAAACTTGTGATTTGTTCTAGACCTAAAGAACTGCATTGTCAGTTCCATCTTATAGCAGCACACGTAAGACTAGATTACAGCTCATAATTGCTATAGTCACAGTTATTTTACTTGGAATGACCTTAAAATAATTTTCTGGAACTGCAGCTCAACCATGGAATTGGCCAATGTTCCTTTAGACATGATGTAGTTCTTTTTATGCCTAAGTATATTACTTCTGAAAATGAAATGAACTTACCTTACAGTGAGAAATATTAGTATTTTAATGACAACTTTTTATGGGAACTAACATTTTAGAAATTAAAGCAGTCTAGCTCATCTGAATGCAGCACAGTGGATATTGCCATCTCTGAGGAAGAAGAAATGTGCTATGAACGTGAGAAGGCAAAGCATCTAAAAAATGGTAAGAAAAAAAGTCTTTGGTAAATATTGCTGAAATCAGACAAAATTTCCATGAATCTAAATAATCTTAGATTTTTAAATGTTTGACTAATGAATACACACACTGCATGTAGGCATACACGTCTGTCCTCATAGACACTTAAAGCAGTGTCAGTAATCCCCAGGAAAAGACAGAAAGGGCCTATGTCCCATAGCCTATTACAGTAGCCAGAATAGTTCACTGGTATCAGCCAGGCTGAGTTATCCTCCCTTACACCACTAATCATCCTCTTTGATTCAGATACCCAACAGAAGAATCCAGGATAAACCTTGTAAGATTATAGGAAAAAATTAAACTAGTGTGTATGTGATCTTAGAAAGATAACCTCGCCAAAAAGTATATCCTAAAATAATACTGTTGATATTATCACACTTCATTAAATAAACTCAGATTTTGATTGATAAAGTTAATGTAAATGTTGTCTAAGTGGAACAGTCTGTAGTCTAGGTAAAAGCTGCATTGATCCCAAAACATACTTTTCATTCTATAAGAAAATATTGTGTAATCTTATATTATGTTCATATTTTGTTAAAAGTGTGATTTAGGAGTAAAACAAAATATTGTTAAATCAGGATCAAAGTTTGCCTTGATTTAACCTGTAATTTTTTGTTTGGTTGTTTGTTATTTTTTGAACCTGTCATTGATACTGTCTCAACCCAGATGTTTCGAAGAATGGAACTTGCATTATTTTTAACATATTGTTTACCCAATACTATGTCATTCAATTAATTCCATAATGTTGTATATTGATACTGAGGTCTTGTTGGGGCTTTTAACTGACCGGATCTTTACTCTGTTAGCCCTACCTTCAGACCAGAGAAGGTCTCCCCAAGAGGCTACTGAACTTATCTGGACAATAAGACGCTGAACTTTATGCTAGGCATGTGTTTGCAAGGAATGAATCTCAACTGAACTTGAACTATGGTTATGCAACAAGGTGGAGGAATCCACCATGGGGGGAGGGGTATGGGAGGGGAGGGGGGAATCCCCAGCGCCTATAAAACTGCACCACAATGTAAACAACAATAAAATTAAAAAAAAAATCCACATTGTGTGTGTCTAGAAATGAAATACAGTGTATTTAGACTTAACAAATTGGGATCAATATTTAAAATACCTCTAATACACTTCCTAACATTTTCCTAGGAAAACAATCTGTGCTGGTAACATGTTAATACATTCCATGTGAATGTTTAGGAATGTATATGACTTCACTCAGTTGCCTTATACATTAGAGAGGCAAAACCTGCATCTCTGACTTATAATTGAAGTTGGTTTCTTTGTAAGATTAAGACATGACTATAGATTTGATCACTTAGAACCACAGGAAAAAGATCAAAATGGTAATTGTTGAGTACTCAAATTCAGAATAAGAAATTTTTCTTAGTAGTCTACCTTCAGGACTTCTGCATCCTCTAAGATAAGAACAGAATCACATTCATGTTTTTCAGATTAGAGATGTAAAATTTAACACTAGGCAGAATTCTAAAATGAAAAATCTAAAAATTGGACCTTAAATTCCATTAGCTCAATTTCTCCTCTACAACCACCTCCTCTTCTACCATTGCCCTGCCTCTTTCTCCTTCTCCTCCTGCTCCTCATAGTTTGCCTGCTTGTCATATGATTTTGAAGCCTTATCATTTGCCAATCTTCTTGACCAGAGATAGAGTTCAGCCCCATATGAAAGTACTTCACAGTTCAGGATGCCTCCTTTATTAGTCTCAGTCAGAAGTGCCGCTTCCCTGCCACCACAGGAATGAAGTCAGAGCAATCCAATTGGCTTAATTTAGATTTCAGCTCTTTAACATCTTATGAGTGTTTTTTTTTTTTTTTTAAGTAGGAATGCTCACCAAGTCATGTACGTTTTCTGGGTTAATGTTCATGTACTCTACCAAAATGTTACAATCAGAAGATGTTATGTGGGCACCTTTTTTTTCTTCCTGTAGGGATGGAGGATAAATTTTAATCTCAGGATATTCCTCAGTGGAATTGATGTTCTAAGACTGTTTCCTCCTTTTCTACAAAACCCCCAGTTTCTCCATAGTGATTGCATGGTCACAGGAGAAAAAAATCTCAAGTGTTTGCTAATCAGAGATCACTTATTAGAATCTGTAGATAAATAATTGTGGAAGAACATGTTGTAAAGTTTGACATATTGATTTCTTAGTCAATTTTCTAGATATCAGTTCATATTGATTTTATTCTTGTCAGGTTGCAGACAAAGGTCTTCCCTTGGCCAAATCAGTAGACTCTCCAGGAAAGGCAGAATTTGGCAGAACCTAAGGAAAACTTGCTGCAAGATAGTTGAAAACAATTGGTTCAAGTGTTTCATTGGACTTGTGACTCTGTTCAGTACAGGTACCCTGGTAAGTGAGCGTTCATGGTGAGTGATACTGCTATATTGAACAGTGTGTCACAACACTCTTAATTGAAATGGTCACCATTTCAGCACACCTAGCAAAGTGCAACATTTTGTATCCTGCGGATTTTGATTTTAGGAAGTATATATCACTTGCTCTTAGACAGTCTACACGTGCATCATTCAGTGCTGAATTTAGTGTTGCTATTAAAATTTAACATCAAAATATTAAGGAAGTAATATAGTTTAATAGTATATGGGCTACAGTGGTAAAAAGAACCAAAAATAGATAAGCTGATTCTGTTTGCTTTCAATGAAATGCTATTTGTTAAACATTTTTTTTGTAGTTTGGACATCCAAAATTCTGCTGTCTTTTTTTAGTACTTTTGTACTCACCCCCAAAACAGAGAATTATCAAATGTATTAGGGGGCTTTGAACTACAATTGAACTTATGCCCAATCTTTAAAGTTATTCAACCAATTTTTGTACACATGTTAAAACTTTGTTAAAATATTATTTGTCATAACAAAAGATTAATGGAAAAAAGAGCTAGTGCCTAAGATGAGTGCTTAATTATACTTCAGTATAGGATCCAATGGGAAGCTGTGCAGCTGTTTTAAACAATACAGAAGCTACCTGCACGCTGCCTTTGTCACACCACAAATAATGGTGGTAATTGAAGAAAGTCATAACACAAATTATATGCTTGGTGCATTTAACAAGGGAAAGAAACAGAATATATATTTTGATTTGGTTGTGTTTTTATAAAGGATAACAGAGAAACATACAGAAGAATAGTAGTGTGTGAGACACATGGAGCAAAGTCATTGTTGCTAAGTAGGCTTTGCCCTGGGTGAGTTTTTAGAGTAAATATGTAATAAGTGGCCTTTAACATATAAATGCCGAATGTCCCCTGCATGTATAGCTTGAATGATTACTCACAAAACCATTAGGCTTGGATAGCTGTCACTTGGATTGAGAATTGGAGCAATATTTTCCACAGATATTTTCCTACTCAGCGTGAATGGTACATGTATTTCCATTACCATAAATTAGTCTATTCCACTTTTATACTTAATTAGAAAATAGAGTTAAGCAGTGTTGATTTTCCTCATTTGTTACAGTGCCAGGTTCCTAGCAAGGTCAAATATCCCTGAAAATCTGATAACTCCTTCCTTTTCTTATTGGCCTAAGAAAGACAAAATTTGAATAACACAATTTCATTTTTTAAGTTAGTGGAAGATATTTAACATCCTCAAAAGCCCTATTCTGGGACCTATGAGCTCATAATCCCACTTAGGATGGAAAGATGGGGAAGTACAAATACGTAAAAGTAGATTTGCCAGATTCTCTGTACTTTGTCTTTCTCTGCTACAGAGCTTTTTAGTGTCCCATTGTCTTCATATGAGTCAAACAGAAATCTGAAGCCAACACACACTTTAGAGCAGTTTCTGGCACTAGAACCTGCTAAAAAATAACAAGGATACAGGAATCCCTGAACAAACAGACTGCATCAGTATTGTCAAGGGTGAGGCTGGTGCTGTGGTGCATCACCTGAAGCACTAACATCCCATATGGGTGTCAGTTAAAGTACTGGATGCTCTCTTTCTGATCCTGTTCCCTGCTAAAGTGCGAAGGAAAAGCATCAGAAAATGGCCAAAGTCCCTAGGCTTATAACCACATGGAGTCCTTGATGAAGTTCCTGCCTCCTGGTTTCAGCCTGGCCCACCATGGAGTGAACTAGCAGATAGAAAAGCAATCTCTCTCTTCTCCTCTTTCTAACACTGCCTTTCAAATACTTAAAAATCTAATATATAATCACATATATGTAAGTCTGTGTATACATATGTATAGATATACACATGTATGTGTGTGTGAGATTTGATTTGGTTTTAGCCCACTGAATCTGATTTCAGGTTTCTAAAATCAAGAACATAAGGATGAATATTTATGTGGTTTGAAGATTACAGCAGTGATAATGTGGAGTTCCCCTTGGGATACACTTCCAGGCATACTCTGTCATTTTCTGAATGAATATGCTACTTGTGTTCCAAGTCTTGTTGGCATATATGCCTTCTTCTTTAGCAAACTTAATTCTATCATAAGGAAATTTGGCTCCAGTTATTCTTGTGGTTGCTAGGAAAGAAAGCGAAAGAAGACCTTAAAGAAATGTATTTTTTTTTTTAAAAAAAGTATACTTTCCTCACTAAAAGTATTTTAATGTCCTCAAGCAAAGCTAGCTTCAGTCCTAAAGTTGTAGGAAATGTGAGGAGTCAAACTGCTGCCCAGGGTCCCATGCTGAGTGTAGATGCAGTTAGCATTTGTGTGTCTGTGCCATTCAACACGAACTGAAGTTTGTTCCTCTGAGAGTACAGCTTTGCCTCTTGAGTGAGATAGCTTTTGTTTGGCAAAGATAGTGCTCCAGATGGGGTTGGGGTTAGTCATGTGTTATCAGATGACTTTCACTGTTGCTGTGGAATGGGTATATTTTTGTGGTAAATAAAATTAACTATTCAGTACCTCCTGACACGTTGGGTGCAGTGTCAATGTTTGTCGTTTCTGATGTTCCCATCTACTTCGTTCTTATTTATATAGTAAAAAAACAAAATTACTATGTGTAATTATCAGCCATGGAAAGTATGTGTTAAATAGTTGCACCATCCTGGTTTTTCTTGTAAATCTCTTCTCTATTAAAATTGTCTTTTAATATTTTGATGGTGTATTCTGTGCATAAATGTGTACTGTGATATTCACCTTATCATTCTGAAATTTTCATCTTTAGTTATATGTCTTGTCTGATTTGATGTTAGATTCTATTAGACCTTATGGAGTAAATGTTTTTGTTTTCTGTATAACGTCCTTTATGATGTTAGACCCCATTTCATTTTCACTGATGGCTTTAAGAAAGGATGGTTTTGAAAAATTTATACACAACTTTTCTAGTTGTGCACAGCGGGAGCATTGCCTGCTGAAAGGCAATCCATTTATGCCAATTCAGGCAAAAATCTTTGCATATCTTTTATAATTTCCTGCATTGTATATCTGCTCAATTAATAAAGAAAATAATAAAACAGGAAACAGCATGGTAAAACAGCATGTTAAGCTGCTGCTTGCAACTCTGCTTCCAATTCAGAAAGCAGCTACAAATGACCCACATGCCTGCAACCTTGTCACCTGTGGAGAATGCAACGGAGTTTCTGGATCCTGCCTTCAGCCTGGTCTAGCCATGAAGGTTGCAGCCATTTAGGGAATGAATCAAGGAGTGCAAGATCTGTCTCTCCCCCATCTAGCCCTTCCTTATTCTGCCTTTAAATAAACAAGTACTTCCAAAAAATTAATTTATTTTAAAAACTTGATCATTCACTAGATTCTGCTTCTGTAGACATTTTCCCTTTATAATCAGTTTGATTAAATGTTAGCATCTCTACCGTTATTTTCTGTCTACTGTTACTTTACAGTAGGGTTTTGAGAATCCCTTCGTTTTTTGAATTAGATTTTTAAATCCTTATTTACTTTTTCTCCTTGAAAATACTTGATTGTGAAATTGGACTTGAGCCCGTTGGTACTTTATGATCTCTATTGAGTTGGAGTGAATGATATTACTGTTTTGAATGAGATGATTAGACTTTACATATACCACAGTAAAATTAAGAGTCCTCTGATAAAACTGAGAAGGTTTGCACAATTATTTTATTTAGCATTCACCAATTTCCTGTTGGTTTCCTGATTATTCCTGCAGCAAAAGAAGCTATTGGCATTTTCTGGTAATAGCTGTAAGGATCTCTGAACACATACTGTTTTTAAATCTTTCATCCTGTATTGGGAAGTAGCTTATGTCTGTGGGTTGACCACCTCAAATGACTAGACTAGTACCAATTAATGCTATAGGCATGAGAACCAGAAATGATAATTAGCAACTCTATAATCCAAGCCAAATGAAAAAAATTCCTTTAGACTACAGACTGTGACACTGTTCATCAGCTGCTTATTGTGGACAGTTCCATTCTTTCAAAGAGCTTTTAGAAATTCTGGGTACATTAATCCTGAGAGATTCTTTTTTAACTCACAGGCTTTTGAAGATATATACATTGACCAGAAAAAAACTATCAAAATTTTACTAGAATATGCTGACATGATCTTCACTTACATATTCATTCTGGAAATGCTTCTAAAGTGGATGGCATATGGTTTTAAAGCCTATTTTTCTAACAACTGGTACAAACTGGACTTCATGGTTGTTGTTGTACGTATTTCAAACAAGTATCTAAAATGCCACATCTTAAATATATTTTAACTTACTACCTTCTGTACATTTCAGTAACCAAAATTTCATCTTTTCTTCACTTAAATATTGATCTTGTTCTTCTAAAAGAGTATTGTATTGACTATGAAATCACAATTAATAGGTTTCATAAAGTCTAAAAATATTAGCAACCTAAAATTCTTATATTCTGTTGGCTTGAGTTTTAAATCATGTCTACAAAATGGCATTGTCATAACCAGTACTATGCTGATCTATGCCTACTAATAAGTATGGGTAATATTTTAACATCTTGATAATAACTTGTAGAAAGCTATAAGAAAATTATGTCATTAAAATCAACTTAGGAGGACAAATATTTAATAAATTCAAAGTTTATCTTACATGTCATTTTAATTCTGATGTTGCTAACTCTTTTTTTATATATATTTAGGTATTTTGTCTTAGCTTAATAGGCAAAACTCGAGAAGAGCTAAAACCACTTACTTCCATTAAATTCCTACGGGCACTCAGAGTTCTATCTCAATTTGAAAGAATGAAGGTAAGATAAAAATTCCTGAAGTGATCTATATTTTTTACTAAGTGTTATTGTCTTCTCATGTGTACATTTAACATCAACACATTGAAAGTGTTATATTGCAGTCTTAAAGACAGAGGAAGATGTTAATTTTACTTTTTGAGGCTTAAGGACCATTACTGCTAAGATATGAAAACTAATTAAGTAAGTAAAAAAAATCAGAAAGCTAATAATAGACAAATAAAACATAACTGATAAAATATATTGGAGACATTTATACGTGAATATTTTAACCAATATATAGATATTAATGTATTTGTCTCAGTTTTAGGAACATATATATCAGAAAATGAAAACTTGATCAAGTAGCTACCTTTAAAAACTAGAAGAATACACACAAAGTAATTACTCAATGAAAGGAAAGTTTTGGTTTTAAGATATACCTACTTTTATTAAAGTCGTACATCAAAACTTAATTCTTACAAATCTCATGTTAAGGATTATTCTGACCACTATGAAGAAAATGAGTAGACCACACCATGTAAAGCAGTTTATGCAGTCTCTTTGATTCTTCCCTACTTTTTTGACTGTCCTTGAGCAAACCCTTTCTATATATAAACTCCTCAAGTCAGTTCTTGATCTGATGTCTTAGTTTATGAGCTTTCTAGATAATCTCATATGTACACACCACTTGATTATTTTTCTTACTCAAGCAATAAAAGGTTAAATCAGTGAAATACTTACTCTGGAGTTTACACCAGAGTTACCTTTGATTTATTAATAGCACAAAGACTTTGAAAATCTCTTAAGTTTTAGTGTATATTTTAATTAACATTGAATTTCTATTTAGATCATCACGATATTGCCATGTGGGCTATTAAATCTTTAGATATGATCTTTTCAAGTTCTTCTGAATGATATTGCATCCGTTGCTGTTTCCAGTTTGGAAATTAAAATAGTTTTTGCTTGCCTTAAGTTTATATGTTTATTTTCTTATATGCCAGGTTGTTGTGAGAGCTTTAATAAAAACTACTTTACCAGCTTTGAATGTATTTCTGGTCTGCCTTCTGATCTGGCTGATATTTAGTATCATGGGAGTGCACTTATTTGCTGGAAAATTTTATGAATGCATTGATCCAATAAGTGGAGAAAGGTTTCCTGTATCCGAAGTCATGAATAAGACTCAATGTGAGAGCCTTGTTTTTAATGAATCCATGCCATGGGAAAATGCAAAAGTAAACTTTGATAATGTTGGAAACGGTTTCCTTTCACTGCTTCAAGTAGTAAGTGCTATTTTTAATTTTTTTTTGACAGTAGCTTTTTCATATGTATTACTGGTTGAGCATAAAGAACTAAATTCAGATTATTATTACATTTTTATGCAATTTTTAAATACTTTAGCAAATATTAACTCTTGCCCTGTTGGGAGAAGTAGATAGATGTGAAGCTTCAATTTACATAGGAAAAAGCAGTTGCTGGCCAAACTTACTGTGCCATCAATGACCAAGTAATAGCATCACAAACCTGAGATATCACTTTTTTCCTGTTTATTGCCTTGAGGAATGACTAATATGTTACACTGTACCTTTAAAATTTAGAGGTACACCATTTATCTCTTGATCACATAGAATACTACAGGTGTACAAGCTCTAGATGGCTGGAATGCCCTATTGTATACCATCTTAAAAATGTTATTTACCTTCAATAAACTAAGCATTTGAAATAACTAAAGGCAAATGGCTGGTTAACTCAGTTGGTTAGAGTGTGGTGCAAATAAAATAACTAAAGGCCTGGTGCAGGAGCTCAATGGCTAAAGTCCTTGCCTTGCATGTGCAGGGATCCCATATGGGCACTGGTTATAATACCAGCGACTTCACTTCATATCCAGCTCTCTGCTTGTGGCAGTCAAGGACAGCCCAAAGCCTTGGAACCCTGCACTTGTGTGGGGAACCCAGAAGAGACTCAAGTTTCTGGCTCCAAATCAGTAGAGCTCTGGCTAATCTTGGGAAGTGAAACATCAGAAGGAAGATCTTCCTCTCTGTCTCTCCTCCTTTCTGTATATCTGACTTCCCTCCCCCACCAAAAATAATAAGAAATAAGAAATAACATAGTAACAGATGTATTAAAGATCTTAATTATTTTATAATTTATGTATGTAGTATTTACTATCAAATGGTTTAATATATTAACAACAAATTGAATTTTCATTTGTATTTACCGTGAAGCATATATTTCCATAGGAATTAAACACATGTGGTTTGTTTTCACAGGCAACATTTAATGGATGGATCACTATTATGAACTCAGCAGTTGATTCTGTGGGTGTAAGTACAATATAGCTTCAGAACTTTTGTCTTATTTCAAGCAAAGTCATTTTGAAATTCAAGCACAGGACAGAAGCAATACCCAAGCTTAGATTGAGTATATCATGGGAAACTGAATGCTCTCAGAAGTATAGAACTGTATCTAGGGTCACTTGGCTAGTTAGTAAATTTGTATCAATGTCCACACCAGTGGAATAAAATAAGAGGGAAGCCGACATCCTCTGCTTTGATAGTTTATAGCCCTGGTCCATATAGTTGTGGAACGATAGTCTTTCTACTTTTTGCTTGGTGAATACTGTAGTGTATAATTTACCTTATAACCAGTATAATAATACTACTGGTTAATATACTGGTTAATATAATAATACTACCATAGTAATAATACTGGTTATAAGGTAAATTCAAAATAACTTACCACAAAAACTGAAAGGAATGAGGGGAGAAAGAAAAGGAGACGGAGAGTGATAGTATGTTCTTACAATTGTATCTGTGACATACATGAAATCTAGTCCCTTTATAATAAGACAAAATAAAAAGCAAATCAGTACTATTCTTTGAAGAACAGAAAAGACATCACCTCAAATAGCATTGTTTTATCTCCTTGTAATAAATTGTTTATAAATCTTGTGCTTTAAAAACTCAGAATTTATATTTTACTTCTTTAAAATTATCTTTCAGATAAATATGCAGCCTAGTTTTGAATATAGTATCTACATGTATTGCTACTTCATCATCTTTATTATGTTTGGACTATTTCTCCCTTTGAGTGTGCTGATTAGTGTGATTGTGGTCAATTTCAACAAACATAAAATAAAGATAAGTATAAATATTTTTTGATCATCAATGCCTGAGGAAATGAAACAATTTATAAAAATGCCCTGTTTCAAATAATTGGTTTAGGATTTGGCTTAATGTATTTCTTTGATTTTTGCTAAGAAAAATTACTAGTGTTTTTGCACTGTTGAACGTTGCTGAAATGTTCATCTTTCTATTACTTTCGACATTCACAGCATTATAAGCAAGTTTAAAAGAACAAAAGTGAACGTTTATGTATAAGCATATTATAGCTAATGATGTGTTTAAAATAAGTGATGTTTTCATGAATCTAAATAAATATGTAAAGAGCTTTAAAAAATTCTTATTATTTTGGCTAGCCCTTTAAGCTAAAAGCAACTTGCACAGCTTTGTAAATTAGAGTAGCTCTTTCTGCTTAAAGTACAGAAACTTATAAATCCACATCGGATGGCATAACTGCAAGTTTTTTTAACTCGACAACAGAGTTCAGAGAACAACCTGTTTTTGCCGCCATTGCTATTGAGACTGCCTGAAGGATCTCCACAAATACAAAGGCCTCAAAAAAAATTTGTGTTCATTTGAATGAGACATAAACTCTATAAAATATAGGCAAGCCTTCTGAAACAGCCAAGGGAAGAATAGTTTAATTTTAAAATGCCACGTTTAGCCATGTCATCAAATGTTAATTCTGAAAAGAAGGTTGTATAGCACTGAATTCCCAATGATCTGCAGAGGGTCAAGAGTCCAGTGTTAAAAAATGATTTTCATTGGATATTCCTGCTACCAAGGGACTTCAAAATCCAGAACAGGTTTTTGAACTTTACTTATTGATACCTATTGATTTTAAGTGACTATGTTACTACAACCAGGTTGGCATGAACAGGGTTGGAAAGGGGGCCATATGTAACTGAGTAAATAAAATTAAGACAGGCACAAGATAAAGAGGAAAGCTTCTTTCTCTGAGAAAGGGGGTTGACTTAGAAGTGTCACTCCCTCAGTCTTTTACTGAAATTCTTGGTGAGTCAATACCTAGGAATTGATCTGGCACAAACATTGATAGCCACGGCTCATGTTAACCACCCAAAGGTTGATGATCAGAAAACAAGCATAAAGGTATGAGCCAAGTACAGAAGCTAGTACATGACTGTCTCCAAGATATCTTTTTTTTTTTAAGATTTTTAAATGTTATTATTGGAAAGGTAGATACACAGAGGGAGGGAGAGACACAGAGAAAGATCTTCCATCTGCTGTTTCACTCCCCAAGTGGCCACAATGGCCAGAGCTGAACCGATCCAAAGCTAGGAGCCAGGAGCTTCCTCCAGGTCTCCCATGCAGGTGCAAGAACCCAAGGCTTTGGGTCATCGTTGACTGCTTTTCCAGGCCAAAAGCAGGGAGTGGGATGGACAGAGAAGCTGAGGTATGAACCAGGACCCATATGGGATTCCAGTGCATGTCAAGCAAGGACTTTCATTAGTATACTGCTGCACCTTGCCCACCAGAATATCTTAAAACACAAAGTCCTATAGCTTTGGACCATTGCCCAGCTGTTGGCCTTAATCTGCAGGCCTCGATTTTGGTCTTAGAATTTTGTCCACTCACAGGCCATACCAGCGGAGTTTGACCCCAGTCTCTGACACCTCCAGACACAGTCTGCTCTGCTCTTCTATTTCAAGTCACAGTGTTATTTTTTACAAACAAGTGCGTGTGACAAACAAGTACTGACTGATGATGGCAGTAGCAATTCTTAATTCCTAGAATAATATGACATTGTATACAATGTGTATTGGTAAGATAGTAAAATTATCACTAAAAATATATAGATGTGACCAATTATATTTTTTATTAATTAAAAAGCACAAATTAGCTTACCCTTTTGCTTAATGTCTCCCCACCCACCCACATTTCCCTTTTGTCCCTCCCTCTTTAGAAAGAAGGAGCCTTTAATAGATTAAAAAATGAAAATAGGGTTGATTACTCAAAAGAATCAAAAGTACATAGAGATAAATAAGGCTTATTGAACGTCACACATAGCTAGCACATATTCTCATGTGTTTCTTATAGATTATGAAGCAGAAGTCAGTCATATTCAAATAAGATTTAGCCTATTACAGCTAAACATTTCTTAAAAATTAGATCAATAACTGACAAGTTTTCTAAACTATGCATCAGTACAGAGGAGATTGGGGTTAGATGTAATTTTAATATTTTTTTTCTTTCATTTCTTTACCAGGGAGGCTCAAACATCTTTGTAACCGCAACACAAAAGAAACAGTACCGTGAGCTAAAGAAGCTGATGTGTGATGACTCTCAAAGACCAGTGCCTCGTCCAGGAGTAAGAAAACATCAAGATCTTTTTAAAGATTTATTTGGTTTTATTTGTGAGGCAGAGTTACAGAGAAAGGAGACAAGCGCACACACACACACACACACACACACACACACAGAATACCTTCCATCTACTGAGTCACTCCCCAGATGGCCTCAAAGGCCGGAGCTGGACCTATCTGGAAGCAGGACCAGAGCTTCAGGAGTCTCTTAAGAGACTCTGACTCTCCATAGTGCATGCAGGTCACCTGGACCATTCTTCATTGCCTTCCCAGGCCACAGGCAGAGGAGCTGGATGGGAAGTGGAATAGTCAGGACCCAAACTAGCTGATAGGTATGCTGACTCCCACAGCTGGAGGTTTAACGTGCTATGCCATATCACTGGAAGTAAAAAGATTTTTTTGCAGTTAACATATTATTTATACATTGTCTTTTCAAATTAAAATGTTTTTAAACTTCTTAACAAATGCTTTGAAGCAGAGTGGGTAATTAGGTTTCTCCTTGTGATGCCCATATCAAGATACGTGCTTCAAGTAGAGCTCCCCCAATTCTCATCCAGTTTCTTGTATGGTTTCCTCCTGGGAGTCACTAGATGATTTCCCAAGTAATTGGGTCCCTTCCAACCACATTGAAGACCCAGATGGAACTTTGAAATCCTGCCTTTGGCCTGGCCTAGCCCATGTTGTTGTTTGCATGCTGGAAGATTAAACATTGTTCTGTTACCTGCCTTATTAAAATAAAATGAAAACATGTAAGTAAAAATTAACAAGTAATTTTAAACTATTAACAAAAAATTTATAAACTATTACACCTGTTTTCTTTACCTACAGAACAAGTTCCAAGGATTAATTTTTGACTTGGTAACAAGCCAAGTTTTCAATGTCATCATTATAGTTCTGATATGTTTCCAAGTAATAACCTTTATGATACAAAGTGATGGACAGAGTGCACAAATGCAAACTGCTATCTACTGGATTAACTCAATTTTCGTTATGCTGTATACTGTGGAATGCGTTCTGAAGCTCATCTCTTTTGTTTGTCACTATTTCACCATTGTGTGGAACATTTTTGATTTCATGGTAGTCATTTTCTCCATTACAGGTAAGATATTGTCTAGTCAAGTTTTCACTTGTTGGTATGGGCAAATTACATTTTAATGCTTTCTATTAAGACTAGGGTCGGGGAAGCAGAGGGTGCTGCGAGTGTACAAGGGAGGGTTGTCTGAATGGTAATTAGGGTTCATAGGGCTACATTATGGAAGCAAAACTAAATTGAGATATGTGGGATAAGGAAAGAGCAAAGCAAAATTGTAACAAACTGTTGTGTATGGAGAGGATTTTGTTGTTTTTGTTTATTTTCAAAGTTAGAGTCACTTAATCAGAGAGCTGGAAAAAGAAATTGGAGTCAGAAAGTTGCTTGAGTTTATGATTTCAGAAAGTATTCTGTATTTGTGTCCAGAATGTGGCCATAGATGTGGACAACTAGATTTAAGGAGCTAAGCAATGGTAGGAAATAATATAGTTGAATTGCATCTTCTAAAAAAAGTTATAAACTTACTTTACTTTTATAAAAATGATAGGAAGGAGAAGTGATTGGAAATCACATGACGAAATAAAAATTGTATTTACTTCCATGTTTCTACTTTGAGACATACAGAGGAAGAGAGTATGAGTTGCCTACCCTTGAGTTTTGGAAGGAGAGTGGTGATCTCCAAGTAGAGTCATATTTTAGATAAGTTCATAAAAAACAAGGTGCTGAGTATGGAGAGAAATTTACAATTAAAGGAAGGCCCTTCTTCTATAGTGAGAGCATTTGAAAGACAGAGAAGAAATGGAAATGGAGGTCAGAGTGGAGGACTATTAAGGCACCATGAAGATGAGGATACAGGTGATGGAAAGCATCAGAAAAATGTCATCCTAAGCAGTGACCAAGCTTAATAGAAAACATGAGGCGTCATGCTTCCAGATGCAGCAAGCATACCCTTTCTTTTGCGTAATTTGCAGACTTCATCCTTGTACCACCTACGCATTCAAAATAAACCACATTTTCTCAAGCACCTCCAGAAAACATCTCTCATATCTCTTACAGGAATTGAGTATAATGTTTTCTTTTTAAACTGTTCCTCCCCTAATAACTCTAATACTTGCCTCATCTACCTACCATCACCACAAAGAGTTCTAAACAAAGAACTCACATATCCAAAGATCAGGAGGCCCAAATACTAGTTACAAATTATATTATAACCTATGAATCACTGGGTGCCAGACAATTTGGTAATCATATTTATCAATTAGGCCTTTCTGCCTGGCATTGTAATTATTTTAATTGCCTATCACTGTTTTCTGTAATATAAGGTTTTTGAGGACAAAAATCATATTTTTCACTTTTACATATTTAAATAATATCTGTTAGGCATTTGGTAAAAGACAAACTGCATAGAAGATCCTGATTCAAAAGCAATCAGAAAAAAAGTAGCAACTACTTTTTTTTTTACTATGGATTATTTATATTTGAGCTCCTGGATAAAACTAATAAAAAAAATAATGTACTATCCTTCTTTATGTATTCAGATACTCTGTGATTCCAGAAATGTATAATATATAATATCCTTATGATTATATGCTAGAATAATGGTTCAGATTTTACTGGACTTCTGATAGTTGATACAAGTAGTATTTCTGATTAGCAATAGAAAATTTCAGATAAGCAATAGAATATCATTCTTCAGAAAATGCAGGGGATTAATAAAGAATTAATAAAATACAGAAAGTCAACAAAATGTGTAGTGATGTATGTTCCTCCTAAACACAATTGAATGTGGGTAATTCTATTGCCTCTCTCATCTTGTCCCACGCCAAGGTCTGCTTCTGCCTGTGACTGTAGGACACTCACTCGTACCCTCCTCTCTTGTGCCCATGATACTTCTCTCACGGATTATCCACATCCTACGTCTTGGGAAAGGACCAAAGGTGTTTCATAATTTGATGCTCCCTCTGATTCTCTCACTTCCTGCCTTGTTGAACATCAGTCTTCTGATCTTCCTGGTTATGTTTGTCTATGCCATCTTTGGAATGTACAACTTTGCCTATGTTAAAAAGGAAGCTGGAATTAATGATGTGTCCAACTTTGAAACTTTTGGAAGCAGTATGCTTTGTCTCTTTCAAGTTACAATATTTGCTGGATGGGATGGGATGCTTAATGCAATTTTCAACAGTAAATGGTCTGACTGTGATCCTGATAAAATTAACCCTGGGACTGGGGTTCGGGGAGATTGTGGTAATCCCTCTGTTGGGATTTTTTATTTTGTCAGTTACATCCTCATATCATGGCTGATCATTGTAAATATGTATGTTGTGGTTATCATGGAGTTTTTAAACATTGCTTCTAAGAAAAAAAACAAAACCTTGAGTGAAGATGATTTTAGGAGGTTCTTTCAGGTATGGAATAGGTTTGATCCAGATAGGACCCAGTACCTAGATTCCAGCAAACTTTCAGATTTCGCAGCTTCTCTCGATCCTCCTCTTTACATGGCAAAACCCAACAAGGGCCAGCTCATCGCCATGGATCTTCCCATGGCTGTTGGAGACAGAATTCATTGCCTGGACATTTTACTTGCTTTTACCAACAGAGTGATGGGTAATGATATGAGGATGGACAAAGTCCTTTCAGAGATAGAAACGGGATTTCTGTTAGCTAACCCTTTTAAGATCACATATGAGCCAATCACAACTACGCTAAAACGAAAACAAGAGGCAGTTTCAGCAACCATTATTCAACGTGCTTATAAAAGTTACCGCTTAAGGCAAAATGAAAAAAACAGATCAGATATCCAGACGCTAAATGGTGACAGAGATCTTCAGCCTTCTAAAGAAGGTGACTGTTTTGATAAAGCCAAGGAAAAGTGAAATATTCAAGGACAGATTCAAACGTACTCATCACCTCTTGATCTTCATGTACCACAGAAATATTCAAAGCTCATCTCAGTCATTAAAAGAGATCAAGCAGAGATCTACTGTTTATAGCCTGAGAAAGTTAAAGTGTGTGTCCACATGACTCCTTGAAAATATACTTTTACCCTTATATGTTCATTCTAATCAATCTGTCAGTAAAGATAGCCTCTCAATGTTGCTGCAGTGTGTTGAAGTTGCATTTGACAATTCAGTGTTTGTCTCACCTGAACCATGTGGTGTACACTGCTGAAGGAGTAGCGAGGTTGTGATAGAGATGAACTGAACTGTGAGCTTCCTTGTGTTATATGTGTATGTATAGGTTAATACATATAATGTAACTATATTAAGACCTAATTAAAACAGTGAAATGTTATAGACCATTAAATCATATTTTTTGCTGATAAATGCCAGTGGCAGAAATGCAAAGACAGTTCTTTAGAAAGTGCCTTTTTTTTTTTTAACGAACACGAGGACTGTATAAGTTTATTTGAAGCCTTATTCTTTGTTCTTTTATTTTTTAGTTTGAGATTTGTGTTGTATTACTGATCCTGGGCTCATGGCTTATCATAAATTTGAACCTAAGATCCAGCTCTTTTTAAAGATGTTTTATAGGATGAGAAGCATATAAAGAAACCACAGTTATGACCTACATTTTCTCATTTTCTTTAATTTGCTTCTTTTAAAAAGCACATATCTGCTAAACTTATCATAGGTACTGTATTTTAAGTTCAAGCTTCACCTTATGAACATGTTTTTTTCTATTTATTTGTAATGCAATATTCAGTGAGAGCTGGTAAATGTAATAATATAAATTTGAACTATTGAGAGCTATCATTACGTCAAAGGATTTTCAGTGTCTTGACCATTCAGGAGATGTAGTTTTTTAAAAGTATTTTTCACTGCACTTTGTTTTTTCTTTGTACCTTCAAGAAAACAGTGTTCATTCAGGCTAAGAGGACCATGAATCAGAAGTTGGAAATGTAAGTCCATGCTTATTTATAATCAGTATAAAAGTTAATTTTCACTTATTTATCTTTCTAAATAATTTTAATTTATGTCACATACGTAATAACCATGTAAACCATTTTATATATTAAGTACTTCAAAATCCTAAAAAATGGTTTTCTTACTGCAATTGTCTTTTAAAATTGTCATAAATAATTATTTCACATTCATAAAATGAATTCACTTATATTCATGTAGTTTGAGATTCTGATATTTCTATGAAGATTGCTTTCAGTTGTCCATGAAGTCCTAAAGGATTCAAAATGAAAATCCATATGTTGATAACTTAAATAACAAGTTTAAATATGTTGTTATCATTTACATATTAGTAATTATATTTCATTATTAATGCATGATCTGGAGCCTTAATTACTGTAATCAAGTTCTGTTCCTCAGAAATTGAATAACCTTACCAAGATGCCTTTGGAGGAGTCACTCAGTAAATGTATTTCAGGTTTCTGGTCTTTCTAAAAATGTTCTTTTTCTTTCTCCTATTGCTCTCCATCATGTTCTGGGGACCAGCAAGGACTCAGTGTTACCTTGGCGACACAGTGACAGCTGGTGTTCTATCTAAACTTTGAATTTTCTATTTACTAGAAATACTTTAATGTGGAATGCTTCAAGTATTCAAACTGGGTTATAAGTTGGCTGCTTCTATAAATTCTATAAAGATCGCAAACTGGTTTTAATTTAAAACTAACTTTTACTTATAAATTGTATTTGCTTATAACCTTCTGAAAAGTATGTAAAGGATTATTTTTCACAAAGTCTTACAATATACTTTACATTTTAGATAGTGTAGAAAATGATAAGATAATAAAACAATCTGTTAACCACATTGGACTTTGCTTATGTTTTCTGTCTCTCTCTCTCTCTCTCTCTCTCTCTCTCTCTTTAGCTTAATAAATAAGCTAAAATAAATAAGCTTAATAAATAAGCTTAATAAATAAATTGGCAAGTGAATGGGATAGCAAAGTTCAAAATTGTAAACAGTTGTATACCCTTTGGGTCATTTAATTCTGTTAAATGTGGATAAACTTAGGAGAATATACTATGCATCTGGAAAATGCAAGATTCACTCATCAAAATCATAATAATTTTACTAGATTTATCTCAGACTTATCAAAATCTGCTTTATGCAAATTAATGTTAAGATTGAAATATGTTGTTACTGTTTATCTGTTTGCACTTCGTTAAAACTTTTCTTGTGTAATAAATATTGTATACTTGAAGTAGTTTTAAAATTATAGAATAGCTACTATTTCTATTTACAGCACTATTAGTGTGCTAACTATTTAACATGCATAAGACAGTGCTCAATCTCAGTTTATAGATTTTAAAAAATAGATTTGGAAATGTTACATTTGTTTTATGTGACATAGAACATATAAATGACAAAGCCACCTTAGAAAGTATCAAATAAAGTTAACTTCCAGAACTCTAATTCTCATTTCTCCTCTTCTCACGTGATCTTTGCAAGAAGGGTGAGAAGCAAGCATTCCTCTTCGCCTCTCTTCCTCCTGTCTCTCCTCACTCTCCCTTCTCTTTGGGGGCGGGGGGGAACGGGAGTAATTCATTTTAAATACAGAAAAAAATGCTTGAGAAAAGGCCAGGAACTTTTTTTTTCTTTTCAACATTTACTGAATGCTTGACATCAGAGATCTTTTCAAACCATATTTGCATATAAAGATAACTTACAGTGAAGAAATTAACAAATACAGGACAAAAGCAATACTGTTCAGCTGACGTTGGAAAAGATCATTTTCCTACCATTGATGCCACTTTAGTAACCGTGAGCACACACGAAGAAATGTTGAGGCCTGCACTGGAAAGAAGAGCCCTTGAAGAAAAAGGAACCTTCACCCATGTGACAAAAACAGGACTTCCTTCACCACAGTGGCAACTCCAAGGTCTCTTAGATGGACAGCAGCAATGACAGTGGACAGACAGAAGCCAAGGAGAGGACACTATTTCCACCTCAGTGTTGCACTAGAAAAAGCCAGCAAAGTTACTCCTGGCAGCGGTGTCCACTCCAAACACAATTTACCTTTCCTCTTTGTTCTCGAACTCTCCTCTCTGAAACAGTTGCATTCCATGCATGCTGAGTCTGCTTTCTCAGTTACAGCAAGCCATGACAAACTCCAATAGTTTTCCCCCTTTGGCTCTGCTGCCTGCATTCTAAGCCCTATGGGTGGGTACGCTGACCCCAGGATGTGGTAGGGTAGAGCTGGGGCCACAGTATGCAACATCTGTGCTGCCACTCACTGCAAGCAGAAGAGTATGCCATTTTACTGACTTTCTTCAGGTTCCTGTGTATCCACCAAGAACTGGGCAAAGATGTGTAGCAGAGATAATGTAGAAGATGAACCACCTGATCAGCTAAATAATCTCGATAAGGGGACGAGCAATTTGAGGCCTTCATGATCCCTAAAACTAGTCTGTATGGAATATTTCATGGAGATAATGCAAGATTTTCATTTTTTATCCTGACAATCATTTAAACAAAAACCAAGGGAACATTAAAGCAGGACATGGAAATCGGGGGTTGGGGGGGAGGAGGAATTGGTCACATTTTGAAAGAGGAAAAAATAGACAAAAGCAATGTCAATGTTCAAAAGTCAAAAAGCAGAGTGACAACCTTTAACAGTTGAAGAGAGGAAAACAGAGGCCCTAATTATTTTTGTTTGAAAATTTTATTCTGATATGAAAATGCAATCTACCCCTGAGAGGACACGAGGTTAGGAAACCCAGAGGTTCTCTTAGCCCTGGATCACATCAGCGCAACTGGGGGGCAAGAGGCATTTTAGGAAGAGGTTCAGGGAGCGCTCTTGGAAATCACAGCAGAAACAGACGCTGGAGATCAGAAAGCCAGCATTTGAAAAGGAAAGCTCAGGGAAGTGAAAAACGCTCTGCTGTCCCATTCTCTCTGCCAGTGCACCGAACAAACACAGCAGGGGAAGAATGCCTGGTGATGGTAGTGAGGTCTGCCAGCTCCTCTGGTATCCTGAACAAAGAATGTGTGAGCTTCCTGACTTGCACAACCATTGTGAAATTTCACATTAGGAAAACTGACACAGAATTAGGTCATGGTCAGGCTTACGTTGCATCTGGTAGATTTTCTTCCCAAATGAGCTGCTTACAGAAACATCCCCCAAGTCATCTACACACTCCATTCTTTCTGTGACTTAAATATTGATAGGCACAATTCAGTGCTTGTCAAGGAAGAATCAGAAAGTCTGTCCTTTTTTATCCATTAATCACCATGTTGGCATTTAAAATTTGACAATGTAATTTCTTTTTTTTTTTTTGAAAGATTTATTTTTATTATTTTTTCATTGGAAAGGCAGATATACAGAGAGGAGAGACAGAGAGGAAGATCTTCCGTCCAATGATTCACTCCCCAAGTGAGCGCAACGGCCAGTGCTATGCCGATCCAAAGCCAGGAGCCTCTTCCGGGTCTCCCACGCAGGTGCAGGCTCCCAAAGCTTTGGGCCATCCTGGGCTGCTTTCCCCGGGCCACAGGCAAGGAGCTGGAAGGGAAGAAGGGCTGCCAGGATAGAACCGGCGCCCATATGGGATCCGGGGCGTGCAAGGCCAGGACTTTTAACCACTTGCGCCACCGCGCCGGGCCCGACAATGTAATTTCTTCACAATAGTGAGAAAAAGGCAAAAAGTAAAGGAAATTTTCCAATCTCACTTGCCAGTAAGGCATGATGCTTTTGATAGTTTTGGACCTCCTGACATAAAATCTGAGTCTTGAGCTGAGTTTTCTCATGAATGGGATTTTGTTGGGGAGTTTTTTGAAGGAAATAAATGACATTTCAAGACAAATCGATAGCAAATATAAGAAACAGAGTGTTATCCCTAGTGTGGTCTTGCAAAAAGTATTCTGAGAAGAGTAGATGTGGATTATAAAGATTTATTTGTTTCATTGCAAAGGCAGAATTATAGAGAGACAGATCTTCCAGCCACTGGTTCACTCTCCAAGTGGACAAAATGAATGGAGATAAACCGGCCTCCAATGGGATCCTGGCACATGCAAGATGAGGCCTTTAGCGACCAGTCTACAATACCAGGCATCTAAATCTGCATTATAGAATGCATTCTTGTAGGATAAAAATTAAATCTGAGTATAGATGCAAAATTATTGAGCACTGGCAAATCAATTCAATTTTTTATCCATAGAATACAGAACAATTCAACATGAACAAATCATGTTGCAGCATAAGACTAAATATTGACTTATAGCGAATGATCATTTAAAATGTTTGAGTTTACTTGCCAGTGTTTAGTTGAAGAATTTTGCCTCTATGCACATCAGAGATATTGGCTTATAATTTTCTATACTGATAATATCATTGTGTGGCTAATATTTCATTCTGATCATGTTAATAAATATGGAAGTATTCCATTTCAATTTTCAGAACACCTTTTCAAAGTTTCCTTTAAAAATATTTTAATTTTTGATAGCATCCAGGAGATTCAATAACATTTTTAGAAACAATTCTAAGAATGCAATGACATTCCCTCTCCTCTCCCTCCCTGCCAATTTTCCTCATTGTCCCATAAAGAGGCGGAGAGAGATTACCTTCCATCCACTGGATGGATATACACTGGTGTTTGGTTTAACACTTTAGCAGCTGATATCAGTGCCCACACCTCATATTGAAATGGCTGAGTTTGATTAAATTCCCCCTTCAAGCTTCTGATTGATATCCACAGAATGTGTCTTTCCCACTCGTGTTAGACCTAGATTGAGTTCCCAGCTCCTAGTTTGAGCCTGATCCAGTCTCAGCTATGGCAAGCGTTTGGGAAAGTGAACCAGCTGGTGGGGGAATCTCTCTCTCCTTTCTTTCCCTCCTCTTTTGCTAAAAATATAAATAAATAAAAATGTTAGAATATACCAACCCTTCAGTTTGGTTTTGTGGAGTAGCGGGTTGGTCCCTACCTGATTTAAAGTCCAACTGCTCCATTTCCCATCTAGATTCCTCTAATTTCCTTGGGGAATCAGTGGAAAATGACCCAAGTATTTGGCATCCTGCACCCATGCAGAACACCCCAATTTAAATCCTGGCTACTATCGTCATTCTGGCCCAGCTCTGTGTGTTGAAGCTATTTGGGGAGTGAACCACCAAATGGAAGATTCTTGCTCACTCGTTCTCTCTCACTTTCTCTTTCTGTGCATCTCCTTTTCTCTGTTTAAATCTTCCTTTGAAATATGTAAATAAATCTTTTTAAAAAACCTACCAACCCAAACTATTAATGGGATTAAAGATACTATAGAAGCTAAGCTGATATTTCTGTTGGATTTCATCTTTTCCTTAGTTTTTGGACCTCCTGACATAAAATCTGTGTCTTGAGCTGAGTTTCCTCATGAATTTTCTCCCAAATAATTACACTGAAAGCATTTTCATGGATGTAAGCCCCATGATTCTTCTTTTGCTTCAGCTCCTACTTTTCCAAATCATTTTCTGAGAAAACCACACCTTTTCTGACACAGAATAGCCCAATCTCAGTTTTGGAAAGCTATCATCAACAACATTGAGTCTTTTCTGTTTGCTTGTTTTATGTTACAGTTCCATAGTTGATGGAATTTCCCTTCCCCCCAAACCCACTCTCCCCGGCTGATTTCCCATGTATTATTACTATAGTATAAGTTAATGCTCTCAAAGCTGTCTAACAGAATTTATATCACAAACCTGTAGCACAGACGGGTACCAGCTCTGTCATCTCCGTAGTCCCAAACTGCTCAGTTTAAACAAGGCATGGCAATTAAAATTAGATAATTAATTTAACAGGTATGTATCTTAAATGAGGTAGGGGTTTATTGTCTGTCTATGGTATCATCACTCCAACACTAGATACAGCATTAAAGACTACTGGTTGTGAAAATTTTATGCTCAGGGCTAGCTTTGTGGTTCAAGGGATTAAGACATTGCCTGTACTGCTGATAATCCATGTGAGTCTGATCGAGTCCTGGCTGCTCTCCCTCTGATCGAGTTCCCTATCAATGCACCTAAAGAAGCAGAAGATGTCTCCATTGCTTTGATACCTGCCACACAACTGGGATAACCAGGTAGACTCCTGGCTTCTGGCTATGACCTTTCAAGTACTGCGCCAGCAAACAAAAGATCTCCCCTATCTTTCTGTAACTCTGCCTTTCAAATAAAACTTAAGACACAAATTTATATTACTGTTCTCCTAAGGTAATAACATTCTTGATTCTTGGATAATCCTATGATTTGAAATTAACACTATATTTTATTACCTCTTATTTTTTAACGAAGTAATATTCTACAAATAAATTCCATACTTTTAAACTTCTTCCTACTCGTCAAAACATAGATTAAGAGGTATGCTATCAGGTGCTGGTTCTAATCCCGGCAGCTCTGCTTACCATCCAGCTCCCTGCTTGTGGCCTGGGAAGGCAGTCGAGGGTGGCCCAGAGCATTGGGAGACCTGGAGGGGGGTTCCTGGCTCTTGGCTTTGTATCGGCGCAGCACCAGCCATTGCAGTCGCTTGGAGTGTGGGTCGTTGGACGGAGGATATTCCTCTCTGTCACTGCTTCTCTCTGTACATCTGCCTTTCATATTAAAAATTTTTTAAAGATAAGGGGTATGCCATCTGTTGCAAAACGAATGAAGCCACTAATGATAACCAGTCACTAAATGGTAAGCAACAAAACATAAGACCCTGATTCAGAAAATATACATTAGCCAAAATAAATTTTTTATGTAAGCAGACTATACAACAAAAATTTTGAGTGACACTAAGATGATATTCTGAATATGTTCCCTGAGGTTTACATGTAAAGATCAGAAGAGTTTTTCTTTAAAATCACACCTTAATAGAAGTATCATTTTCTCTAGAGCTTAAACTTGGATATTTTATATAGTAGTAATAAAAAGCATAATTTTCTAAAATATTTTATTATATAATTAAATTTATACTATATAGATATAAGCAATAATTTCTAGTTATACATTGGGTTTTAATTTGTTGCTCAAAGTATTTAAAGCAAATTTTTATGAACTCATAAAATTGTGCAATCTAAAACAGATCTACATTTTGGTCTTTGGACAGATCCTGTTGTTTGAGACTAAAAAAGAATTGAATTGGTTTATCGAACAAATATTTCTCCTAATAGTCTATCAATCATATTTGATAGTTCTGAATAAGAAAAATATTCTTTCAGTTGAGTGAACTTAATTTAGATCAAGGAGAAGCCCTGACATATTTAGGAAAAATAAGACTCCACAGTTTGATTGGTAAACTTATGCTGTTTATTTTTCTTTTGCATCATAGAAAGTAATGCAGGACTGATTTGACCAGGTAAATGTAACACAAGAAAGACAGAGGAGGAGCATAATCAGGGGAGAGTTGGAGCAACATTTTCAGTGGAAGTTCTATAGAAGAAGGAGAGGTGCCATGGAGCAATGTGAGCAGGGGCTGGAGGAGACGCCAGCTTCTGAGAATGAGGTGAGAGCAGACTGTGGTAGGCTAGGCCACTGGTGATACCACACTAAATTTGAATCAGCCTTGGTGCCTGACCAGGGGACAGGGTATTAATATAATCCAATGAATTAAAGGTGAATTTATTTCCCCCAACTCTCCCATGGGACTTCCTGCAACCAGCAGGGAGAAGGCATTGTCTTGATCCCAGTAGAGAATGTGGTGGTGATAAAAATCTCACATCCAAGAGATTGCATCTAAGGGATTAATTGCCAGTGGTTTTTGTATCTGGACTAGAGGTTGGCAGGGGCCTGAACTCCCACTTGGGACTGTGAGTCATTCCAATCCCTCCATTGCAGCAGAGGCTCAGGAGCTCAAATAGCCAAGGTGGTGCTCTCTGGGCAGCTCTTTGCCCTGTGACTACAGCATTCTTTCACATGTCTTTGTAGGAATTCTGTGATAGTACACAGGACATGAAATATAGCAAGTTCTCTGGGCAACTGCTATGTCTGAAGTCAGACACACAGAGCTTCTTACTTGCCTAGAGTAGGTCATTCCACAGAATTTTATGCTCACATCAACAACCCTACAGATCCTTTGTGAGACTCATATATCCAGAGGGTTAAGGTTGTCCCCACTGTGGACTAAACGTGGTCATTGATTACCTTGGAAGACAGGAAGTGAAGCCATGATTACATCAACAGGCATGATCATTCTCTCCTCCTGCGGACAGCAGGAGAGATCTCCTACACCTAACTTAGGCTCACCCTGGATTCTTGCCACACACACCCAGAGGCAATGAATAGAGGTTCCTGGCTCCTCCCAGCACAAATGCCTTGATATTCACTGAAGAAGCAGATACTTGTGATGTGATCCAAACATTGAAACCATCAGACAAAACAACCTAGTGCTTCCACAAATGTCATAAAATGAATGAAGAAATACAAGAAGCAAGAACAAGAAAAGTACTGGACTCCCCAAAAGGAATATAAGAACATTTCGTTGTTAGAATTTGAAAATGAAGAATTGGTTAAATGTCTGAAAATTATTTCAAAAGAATAATCATACGATTATTCAGAAATACAGAGAAACAAATTCATGGGATAAACATGCACATTTGGCAAAGACACTGAGATATTGAAGGGAAATCAAACTAAAGTATTAGAAATGAATTCAGTATATTAAATATAAAATTTCAAGACGAACTTGGCGAGGCAGAAGAAAGTGAGCTGGAAATCAAAACTGGAAATAAATATCTCATTCTGATAAAAACTTAGAAAAATGGAAAATAGTGTTCAGGATTTATGAAATACTACCACATAATCAAATGTATGTGGCCCAGGAATTGCTGAAGCTGTGGGAAGAGAAAGTAGAATACAAGTTCTATTCAGTGAAATAGCAAAAACTTCACTAATTTGGAGAAAGAAATGGGCAGCCAAGTATAGGAAGCGTGTAGAACCCCAATAGGCCGGATCAGAAACAGTCTTCATGATGAGACATCATAGTCAAACTTTCAACCGTAAAACAAAGAAAATATTCTAAAATGTGCACAAGGGAAACAAAAGGTTGCCTTCAGAGGAACCCCAGTAGGTAAACAGTTGATTTCTCATCACTCCTCTTCTACAGGCCAGTAGAGAATGGAGAGATGCCAACCCAGTCTTGTCTTGTTTTATCTTTTTGTCTTTTTTTTTCTTTTTGAAAGGTAGGTGTGTGTGTGTGTGTGTATAGAGATAGAGAGAGGTCCCCCATCCACTCTTCACTCCCCAAATGGCCTCAATGGCCAGAGCCAAGTCGAGCCAATGCCAGGAGCCATGACCCTCTTCTGGGTATTTATTTAATGCAAGAATGGGAGCCCAAGGACCCAAACCATCTCCTATTGCTTTTCCTAGGCCACAAACAAGTAGCCGGATTAGAAGTGGAGCACTTGGGACATGAAGTGGCAAACCACATGGGATGCCGTTACCCAGACTATTAGGCCATGGTGCTAGCCAGAAATACTCCGGGTCTTAAAGAAACTGTCAACCCAGAATACTATACCCAGAAAAACCCTAATTTGTAAATGAAAATGAAATAAAGATATTCCAAAACAAACAAATTGAAATGATTTTTCAACTTGCCTAGCCTTACAAATGATCATTAAGGATGTACTACACAGAGAAACAGAGAATTGTAGTTAATATTCAGTGTGAAATAGAAAATCTCCTAATAGAAGTACAAAGGAAACAAAAGCAAAAATAAAAATATTTCAGAAAAAAATATTTGAACCAAAAATTATTTGTAAATAACAATCTTGAATGTAAATTACTTAAATTCTCTAAATAAAGATACAGACTGCTGAAGTTAATTTAAAAATAAGACCATTTGTTTGCTGCCTGTAAGAAACATGCTTAGGGTCCAGCACAATAGCCTAGAGGCTAAAATTCTCACATGCATCAGGATCCTATATGGGTGCTGGTTTGTGTCCTAGCTACTCCACTTCCCATCCAGCACCCGGATTGTCACCCGGGAAAGCAGTGGAAAATGGCCCAAGCTTTTGGGACCCTATACCTGCATGGGAGACCTGAAAAGTCTCCTGGTTCCTGGCTTCAGATCTGCTCAGCTCTGGCCATTGTGACCATTTGGGAAGTGAACCAGCAGACAGAAGATCTTTATCTGTCTCTCCTTCTCTCTATAGATCTGCCTTTCCAATAAAAACAAGTAAATCCTAAAATTAATCAATTAATTTGTCTTCAAAAAAAAGCATACTTCAAAAAGTACACAAACATTGAAAAAGAAAGGATGGAAAAAGATGTTAAATACTAGTGGAAAGAAAAATGAGCAGATATAACCATCCTAATATCAGACAAAATAGACTTTAACACACAGGAAACAAATAAGGGCAATGTATAATGAAGGGATCATTCAATAGAAAGGTGTGACTATAGTAAATGAGTATGTACTTAGTACTAGCAAGCCTGGCTGTTTAAAACAATGATAATGGATAAAAAGAGAAACGTAGACTTTGAGGTAATAGTAATAAGAGACTTTAACACCCCACTTTCATCAATGGACAGATCAACTAGACAGAAAATCAATAAAGAAATAACAGAGCTAACCTACACTGTGGACTAAATGGACCTAATTGTTTTCTACAGAACATTGCATCCCACTGTGGCAGAATGCACATTCTGGTCAGCAGCAGTGTATGTAACCTTCTCCAGGATAGACCATGTTCTAGGCCATAATGTAGTACATACCATGTATCTTTTTTAGCCGCAATGGAACTGAGCTGTAAAGGAATAATTTAACAAATTCTCAAAAATATACAATGACAGAGAGACTGAATAATATGCCAATGAAAGAACAGTGAATCATAGATCAAAAGGGAAATAAAAAAGTTAAGGAAAAAATTGTCAATACAACATACCAAAATGTATGATCAATGTTAACAAAAACAAATCTAAAAGTATCACAATAGCAGACTTCAAGATATTACAGGGTAGCCACAACCAACAACAGGGTAGTACTGATAATAAAAACTAGACATGAATGTCAGTGAAACAGAAAGTTCAGAAATTAATCCATGTATTTAAAGTCAGGTAACCTTTGGCAAATGATCTGAAATCAATCCAAGGTGAAAGGACAGTTTTCAACAAGAGGTGCTGAGAAAACTGGATATATATGTGAGAAAATTATGAAACAAAAATTGTCCCTTACACATCATATAAAAACAACTCAAACTAAATCAACAGTCCACGACTTGATATCATCAAACTGCTAGAGAAAATCATTGGGGAAATTTTGTCAAGACATAGGTATATGCAAATCACTTGGAAGAGACCACAAAACCACAGGCCATCAAAGCAAAAATTGACAAATTATAACAAGCTGAGAAGATTCTGTACTGCAGTGATAACCATCAACAAATTAAAGAGACAACCAATAAAATGAAAGAAAATACATGCAAATTTTACAACTGTTAGAAGATTAATTTCCAGGATCAGAAGATTAATTTCCAGGATCTAGAAAGACCTCAAGGAGCTCCACAACAACAAAACAATCAGCCAGGTTAAGAAACAAGCAAAGAACACGAACAGGTATTTTTCAAAGGAGGAAATGCAAATAACCAAAAGATATTTTAAAATGCTCAGATTCATAACCCATCAAGAAAATGTAAATAAAATCTCAATGATACTTCACTTCAGTCTAGTAACAATGGTTGTCAGCTGAAAATCAAAGCAACAATAAGTGCTGGCAAGGATATGGGGTAAAGTGTACACTAATTCACTCCTGGTGGTTACATAAACCAGTGCAACCTTTATGGAAAACAGTATAGAAATTCTCAGAACTCTGAAAACAGATCCACCCTATTACCCAGACATCCTTGGAATTTACCAAGCAAAAAGGATTTAGCATACATGTAAGCTGTTATACCCCATGTTTATTGCAGTTAAATTCACAATAACTAAGATATGGAATCAACACAGATTCTATCAATATAAGGACTGGATAAAGAAAATGTGTTTGTACATCATGTCATACTACCCAACCATAAAAGAATAAAATTCTGCCTTACAACAAAGCAGATGTAACTGAACATCATTATGATTAAGGAAACCAGCCGATTTCAAAAAACATCCGTCATATGTTTCCTCTGATATGCAGTAGCTAATTTAGAATATAAAAATATGGGCACCAAATGGTCAAATTGGGATACAATTTTAATTTTTAGTCTGTGTCTGTACTCTAAAAGAAATGCAGTCTGTGCTCCTCTGACTTGTATATCATAATTATTGGGAAAAATAAGCCTGTTGATATAAAGTGAATTTAAATAATGTGTGAAATCTTATGAAGAGAGAGGAGACAGGGTTATTGATGGGCAAAGGGCAGTGATGGAATTGTGGTTGTCTTGTTGGAACTGTACCTATAGATTTTTTTTTTTAAGATTTATTTTTATTATGTTTTCATTGGAAAGGCAGATATACAGAGAGGAGAGACAGAGAGGAAGATCTTCCGTCCGATGATTCACTCCCCAAGTGAGCGCAACGGGCCCATACTATGCCAATCCAAAGCCAGGAGCCTCTTCCGGGTCTCCCACGCGGGTGCAGGGTCCCAAAGCTTTGGGCCGTCCTCGACTGCTTTCCCAGGCCACAGGCAGGGAGCTGGAAGGGAAGCGGGGCTGCCAGGATTAGAACCGGCGCCCATATGGGATCCCGGGCGTGCAAGGTGAGGACCTTTAACCACTTGCTCTACCGCGCCGGGCCCTGTACTTATAGATTTCACAAAATCTGTTTTCTTTACACTAATAAAAGTTATAAAATCTACAATTTACTTTTAGGAGGAAGAAAAAAAATTACTTAAGAATTTAGTAACCAAAAAAAAAAAGGAAAATGATGCGATTTATCTCTAACATGTCTCATTTCTTCCTGGACTTGAATTGTTAAGTATATTCTTATATGCTCATACTATTTCTGCAGAAGGAAACACTGCTTCCCTGCAGTGCACACAAGGACTCTACTGCAATGCAGCCCTAATACACTGAGTCAGTGTCTTCTGGGGATTTCTGCTGCAGCGGCATTTGATGCACACCAGAATTATTTCATGGGTAATGTACAATTGTAAGCAGCTGGCTGTATCTAGCTCTCTGCACTTAATGCTGTCCCCAAATACATTCTGAGAGGAGTAATTGGATGCCTTCATTAGTCATTGATCTGTACAAGGGAAAAAGTGTGATTAAAAGCTTCGCAGGGCATTGATCATATGTCCATTAGCTTACACTGACTTGAATTGTTCTCTACAGAAGACTCATGCAAATCAGAGCAATAAGCACTGTTGTAATATTAAACAGAAATACAAAGTAATCTGTAACCTGAAGTATGGAAATCCTGAGCCATCCTTTCAATACAGAATATGGAAGAAGCAAAATAAGCTATCTGGAGGCACTCTGTAATTAGATAAGTGCCTGTGAGCAATATCCAGGACTGATGGATCAGCTTGTGCAATGTGCATGCACTCCTGTCCATTTCCTTCACCCGAATAACAAGAAGTGTCAGGAGAATCCAAACACCTTCCTGGAATAGATACCATTAATCCATACTAGCATCACATTACCTTTTTATTAGTTTATGTGAAAAAAATGATCATTTTTTCCCATCACAAACTATGCATTCATTTTACAGTGTAATAGCAATTGTATATTCACTTCCATTAGAATTATAGATACAATTGACTAAGCATAACTTTTGCTGTTGGTGGGTGAAAGTGACTGCTGTATGATCAGTTCATTTGTCCAAAATAAGCTTCCTAGGCCTAGTGCAATGATTCAGTGCTAAATTCCTGCCTTGCACATGTCAGGATCCCACATGAGCACTGGATGTATCCTGGCTGTTCCACTTCCCATCCTGTTCCCTGCTTGTGGCCTGGCAAAGCAGTAGAGAATAGCCAAAAACCTTCAGACTCTGCACTCATGTGGGAGACCTGAGAGAAGCACCTGGCTTAGGATCAGCTCAGTTTCAGCTATTGTGGCCTTAATGGAAGATCTTTCTCTATCTCCTTCTCTCTGTCAATCTGCCTTTCCAATAAAAATAAATTTTAAAAAATCTTTCATTTAAAAGATTTTTAAGAATCTTTTAAAAACTAAGCTTCCTGAGGCTTTTACACACTTCTTCAGCAAGATAATGTTGCTCAGCATCCTATTTAATTACTATATATTAAGGATTTACTGACTTTTGTAAAAGACCATAACAATCTTATATCACAAACTTACATCTCATTTTACAGTGTTTTACCTTGTCAGCAATAAATCCTACATAACATCAAGTCAGAAATTAATTTTTCTAAGATTAAAAGACAGAAATGCTTATCTAAGTGTTGTGAATATTTTGTTTTACAGATTCAAGAAAGTTTTCCCTATATTATTACTCTGCTATAGTTTTCTACAACTGAGACATTTGTATTCATTTTCTATCTAATTCACAAATATTAAATAAGTTAAAGTGGAGAATAGAGACTGCAAAGGCAGTAAAAACTAAACCTATGTCTTAGAGAAAAATGAAATGTAAATGTTTTATTGTTGTGGGTTGTACTCATGAGAGATGCTTGGCTTATTTGGTTTCTTTTTCATAACATCAAGGTCTTCTGCTGCTATTTATGACTTTTTAAAAATATTTTTATTGGGAAGATAAATATACAGAGAGGAGGAGAGACAGAGAGGAAGATCTTCCATCTACTGGTTCACTCCTCAAGTGGCCACAATGGCCGGAGCTGAGACAATCTGAAGCCAGGAACCTCTTCCAGGTCTCCCATGCAGGTGCAGGGTCCCAGTGGTTTAGGCTGTCCTCAACTGCTTTCCCAGGCCACAAGCAGGGAACTGGATGGGTAGCTGGGTCGCTGGGATTAGAACCAGCACTCATATGGAATCCCAGCATGTTCAAGACGAGGACTTTAGCAGCTACACTATCGCACCAGGCCCTATTTATGAAGTTTTAACTTCCATTGGGAATTATTTTCTCTTTGTAAGGAACAAGAACATTGGAGAAAATGTATGAACCAAAAATCATTAGACTTTGGGCAACAAGCAACCGAGAGCTATGAACTATAGCAAAAGTGATTCTGAGACAACTACATTTTAAAATCTCTCACATTAAAAATTTTGCTGGATGTAAATCTCCAACATAACAATCAAAAAAGATTAATCTGGTAAGTGTATAACAAATTTAAAGACTATAGCGATTGGTTAATAATGTAAAATTCTCAATATTCAATATCCAGTGATAATCTTTAAGATATTGAAGAATCAGGAAATATAATTCATGATACCTTAAAAGAAAACAGATTCATGAAATGAATGAATGACTTTACAAGTTATAAAATGAGCACAACCCATAGCTATAAAGATATAATAGAGAGAAATTGAAAATGTTTGCTAAATATCCATATGAAACAGTAAGCATTTGAATTGAATTCACATGAACACTTCATTTCAGTTGAATAATAAACTGAGTGGGTTTAAATGCACATAAACAACATATAAGGCATTGTAGAAGAGATCAATGGATTTGAAGTTGTAATAGTGAAAAGTGTGCAAAAAATAAAAAGATGAAAACATTAAAAAAGACAGAGGGTCAATATGTGGTATTTAACTTATAGGTAATATTTCTAAAATTAAGATGAGTAAATATTTTAACACAAAAAAATTAAATTTACCACGATAGGGCAGTACTGATGGAAAAATCGAAGAAATTATTTCAAGAAAAAATGATATCAGAAGGAATTGTACACATGAAAAATGCAACAAAGAGCACTCGAAATTGTAACTTGCAGGTAAATATAAAATATATTTACTAATTAGAGGGATATCTTAAAAATACTCTGTAAAAGATGACAATTGCTATCTGTAGTATGTTTGTAATGTTTGAATAGACAAGTTAGAAGACACATAAAATACTTCATAACAGTAGCACAAAGGATGAAACTGCTTAAGTGAAATAAAACTTGAGTGATATTTATACGTTATTCTTGAAATGATATAATTTATCTAAAATTAGCATTATGTTAAGCACTTGCTTTTTTTTTTTTGGAAGAGCAGCTGTGTTTTATTCTCGGTACCAACAAACATTTAAACAGTACACAAAATGGTTCCTGAGCACATGGAGTTGATAAGCAAACCACAGGGCGTCCAGCTGCTTTCTTCCAGCTGCCAGAGTGCCCACTGGCAAGATGCACTGTTTGGAGGGTACAGGCCTTTAGCTGTGTCTCTAGGGCGCTTTAGTTAGTCTGTCTCAGCGGGAAACCAGGGGTCAAAGCACCGCACCTCTCAGGAAAGCTGCTCCAAAAGTTGATAATGGACTCTCTGAGGAGGCGAGGATCTTTTGCAGTGCGACAGACCACCAGCATAGCGCCGCTCATTGCCAGATCTTTTTCAGTTGCTTTTTGGTGGGGTTCCGCATCTGGAGCCGGGACTCCGGGACGAATTCTGCCTCCAGATGGGTCGGGAAGGGCACACTGAGGGTGAATAAATGTGTCCAGACTCCCGGCCATGAGGCTGCAGTCGCTACATCTCTGCCCGGAACTGGAGCGCACGGTGCTGGCGCGACCTGCTGGATTCCACCGGAAGCAGTTGTCTGTGGCGCTTTCACAGGGGAAGCCGCGGGCAAGCCGGTGGTGGGTGCCATGCGCATGCGTGCTGCTGCCCACCTCGGACCCTTCTCTAAGCACGGGTTCCGCGACTTGCCGTCCTGAAGCCGCACTTGCATTCTTGCTATAACTCCCACGAAAACCTCATTGAAATGTTATTACTATTTATTAAAGATTTTAAAATTTTTATTGGAAAGATATACAGACGAATGAGAGCCAGAAAGAGGTTCTTCCATCATCTGGTTCATATCCCAAATGACAGCAATGGCTGGAGCTAAGTTGACTTCTCTGCTATCCCATGTGAATGCAGAGTCCCAAGGACTTGGGCCAGCCTCTGCTGCATTCCCAGTGCATAAGCAGGGAGCTGATTGGGAAATGGAGCAGCCAGGACACAAGCCGGTACACAAACCGGGATACTGGTGCTTACAGGTGGAGGATTAGTCTGTTGAGCCACCACACTGCCCTGATATTACCAGTTTATTTGTGACTCTTAGGCTAGTAATGGAGGCAAGTTGAGGTCTTGATGTGCCAAGACCATTGCCAGGGGACTCCTCTGGGGATATGGTGTGCTGTGTTTTTGACTTCCCACATAGGCCAACCATGCAAAGATCCAGGGGCAGTTTCCCACAATCCTGTACAAGGAAGAAATGCATGAATCAAAGTACCCGTAAAACAGCAACAAGCTTCTCATCTGTTTATCACTGAGAGGATAAAGCCTAAGCTTCCTGGCATGTCTGTTCAGTCCACCCAGGATTCATTCCTGCTCATATCATCAACTTTGTTTTTATTCTAAGTTGCCCAACAGATACTCATTTATTGACCCTCACTGCCAAGTTTGCATGTACTGTTTGCTGGATTATCTTGTCACCATCAGTCTCAGATTCAATAGTGCAAGTCTTGTTATGCTTTATTATGTCGCTGCTGCTGCTGCTTGCTAAACACCCTCCAAACCCAAAGAAGCAGATAGGTACTCTGTTCTCAAAGACCCCCATTTGACATTTGGGACTGAAAAATAAGTAGGTAATAAATGAATCATGATATTGCCAAGTTTGGAGTAAGAAGTAGTTCAAAGCTGTGTGACAGCATTTGTCAGGAAGTGGCAGACTCAGACTTGAGATTTTAGGATTGACTTCAAATTAAGAAACAATTGATGAAAAGAGTTAGCTAGGGGAAGATTGGAGTGGTCTGCCAATCATAGAAAGCTGTGTGGACAAAGGCCTCTGAAATAGAGTATTTCATGCTCAGATAACTGAAAGGAAATGTCTCGCTTTTCTGTCTGTACCTTTTTGTTTCTCCAACTCTTACTTCGTCCCAACCCCTTTGTTTATTACTGATTTTTCTCTAGAGAGATGATATTGTACCTACCACATGAAAGCACAGTCACCGAGTCATAGACACTGATATTCCTGCCTTACTGCTTTTTATTGTGCAGAATTTAAGAAAAGCTCCAGGGCCCGGCGCGGTGGCGCAAGTGGTTAAAGGTCCTCGCCTTGCACGCCCGGGATCCCATATGGGCGCCGGTTCTAATCCTGGCAGCCCCGCTTCCCTTCCAGCTCCCTGCCTGTGGCCTGGGAAAGCAGTCAAGGATGGCCCAAGGTTTTGGGAACCTGCACCCGCGTGGGAGACCCGGAAGAGGCTCCTGGCTTTGGATAGGCATAGTATGGGCCCGTTGCGCTCACTTGGGGAGTGAATCATTGGATGGAAGATCTTCCTCTCTGTCTCTCCTCTCTGTATATCTGCCTTTCCAATGAAAAAATAATAAAAATAAATCTTAAAAAAAAAAAAAGAAAAAAAAAAGCTCCAGTATCTTAAATTTAGAACGAATAAGATTGGCAAACACTTGTATTGTAATGAGAATACCAATTTCTAGCATGTCATGAACACTCAAATCCTTAGCTATCTACTTCTCTGCTTAAGTATTTAACCCTGAACGTTAACTTGTACTTTGACTATGCCATTCTCTGTGAAATCTTTGTATAGATATGGTCTTATTTAACCCTCACACACTTTAATAAGATAGGTGTTAATGTTCTTATGCGGGATCTAGGGCTCAGAGCATTTAAATTACTTTCATAATCACACAATCCGTCAACTAGCTTTACTGCCCTGCAGCCTAGGCTTTCTAAACACTACAGCCTGTGGTATCCTTTCGTTGAAAATTGTCTTCCATCTTCTTTCTAAAAAATATTGACATGAAGCACATGTACTGAGATTCAGAAAGTTAGAACTTGCATGTGAATGGGAAGTAATATAATTAGCATTATTTTGCATATAATAGCAGAACATTACAATCATAAATTCCTCACTAGAAGAAAGGATAGAAAGCAAAGTGATTGAGGAAACCAGGTTTAAAATAATAAATCAGTCAAAATGGAGTCATTGTGTTTTTAGTTTCTGAGAAATGCAGTGTCCTTGTCAACACAAGTTGATCACACAGATCACATACATATATGCATAATGTAATGGATTCCTGAAAGCTTGTAGATTATTGAAAGCCATAATTACAAAGCCAGTGGCATTACTTTACTCTTACATTGCAGTCTTCTTCCTTCTGTTGTTCTCTAGAGGCTGATGCTTATGACAATGTCAATTAATGTGGGCCAGTGGCTTAAGAGGGCAGTAAAATGATTGTGTCAATTGGTCACAGTTTGTCTGTCTTTGATGGTCAGGTTCAGATACATATTTTGGGGAATTTCTGTAAGTTGGAAGGGAATACAAGAGATTGAATTTTCGGGTAATATTTTTCAACATTCTCAAAACATGAATTATTTTCTTTTAGACATTTATTTTTATTGATGTGAAAGACATCGTAACAAAGAACAAGAGATAAATATGGTGGGGGTTAGGGGAAAGAAAGGGAAAGGGGAAGAAGAGAGATGGAGGAGACACATCTTTCTGCTGTTTACTCGCCAAATAGTCACAGTGGCAGAGGCTGGGCCAGTCTGAAGCCAGAAGTCTGAACCTCATCTGTATCTCCTAAGTGCATGACAAAAGCTTGTACTCTCAGGTCATCTTGTGCTGCTTTCCAAGGTACATTAGTAAGGAATTGGATCAAAAACAGAGTAGCTGGAATGCAAACCATTGCTACAGTATGGGATACTGGAATTCTGGCCGTGGCTTACACTGCTGTGCCACCACACAGATCCTTGATAATTTTTGTGATATGTGTAGCACAAATTACCTTATTTTTTAAAGATTTATTTGTTTATTTATTACTTATTTAAAAGGTAGATATATAGGAAGAAGGAAAGACAAAGATCCTCCCAACCACTGGTTCACTCTCCAAATGGCCGCAGTGGCTAGAGTTTGGCTGATCTGAAGTCTGAAGCCAGGAGCCAGGAGCCAGAAGCTTCTTCTGGGTCTTCCACATAGGTGCATGGTTCCAAGGCTTTGGACCATCTTTAACTACTTTCCCAGACCACAAGCAGGGACCAGAGAGGAAATGGAGCAGCCTGGATTAGAACTAGCCTGCACATTGGGATGCCAGTGCTTGTAAGGTAAGGATTTACCTTGTGCTAGGCCCTACCTAGTTTATTAAGTTTAAAATTTTTTTTACATAATTTAATTTGGAATACACTCAATGTTTTAAAGTCTATGGCAAAGATTAGTATAAGGAGAAATAGGATCACCTGGTAAGCATTTGTCACTGGTAGTCTGTGTGATTGGATGTCAATAGCAGTTTTCACCTTACTGTAACTTCTCACTTGTCTGTATAGGTATCTGTACTTCCAGTTGACAGCATCATTGAAAATAGGCACCGAGGCAACTCGGAAGACTGTCTAGTTTCCTTCCCACACTAACAGCTCTTAGTGTTCTATCAATATTTGGCCAATTCATTTCCTGGCTTCCAGCTCTTTCATTTTTTCATCCTTTCAATGAAAAATCAGACATAGTGCCAAATGCTAAAGCCTGAAGTTGATTTTCCTGAAAACTCCCACAGTTTTCCCAGAATGGGGTAACATAGGGCAAATCATTTCATTTTCCTTAATATTGTTACGCAATTCAGACTTGCTTCTAGGGCAGAGACGTCAGAGAGAAAGATTTGATGAATATTCTTTAGGAAGTACTCTATGGAAGCAAGGAAGTGAGGCTGGGTAGAAGAAACTGGATTATGGTACCTTTGCACCAGGAGCCTGGATTGAACACAGCCAGAGTTCTAGCCTATGTCCCGGGAACGGACTGATATATCTGTGTGGTTCCTTTTGCCAGTAACTGAAAGTGGGATGTTTCTGCAATGGCCAATGTAAGAAAATAATTATAGACAGTATGGTGTTGCAAGATAAATTACTTGTTAATTTTGAGGATGAATATCATTTCTATAGAAAGATTAAGAAAAGATATTTCTTTTACCTGTTGCAGATGATTGGCTTGGTAATGAAATCATTACTGCCATCTGTTGTCACTCATGTCAAAAAAACTTAGTTTTGGAAAATATGGCACAGAGGCAATAATGGATAAGGATGATTAACAGGTGCTAAGTTATAAGTATATAGGAGAAAAAAATGGCATTTTGTTGCAGAGTAGATTGATAGTAGATAACAGTAATGTTCAGTGTATTTCCTTAAGTAGTAGAAAGATTTTAAATGCTTTCACCATCAAGAAATGATGACCATTTAGGGGATGGATGTGATGTAATGTATACATGTATCACAATATTGCATGAATTAATAAGTATGTACAAATTTTATGTATCTGTTATTTCATTATTTGAAAAGCAAAGGTCCCATTTGATGATTCACTCTCAAAATGATTTCAACAAACACATAGTGTGGAATTCAAATCAGTTTCCTGATTGGGTGGCAAGAAGCCAACCACTCCTGTGTTAGGTCATTCAGGACAAATACTTGCTTCCACGTATTAGTTTGAAAACTTCATTAACATTTTAATATATCAGATACCTTGTTTACTCTCTTGTCTGTATCCAATAGATTCTTACTTTCTACCATTCTACTTAGAGACAGAGAGAGAAGCAGAGAGAAAGAGAGAGAGAGGGGAGAGAGACTATCAATTCTTACTAAGCTGCTGATTTTTACTTCATTCGTTTCTTCTGGTAGCTATTTTCCCCCACTGTGTTATTGTTCACCCATTCCTGTAATGTTACCAGAATAACATGTGTTTGACTTTTGTTATGAAAACTATGTTTCTAGTAATAAAATATGGTGGCTGGTACTGTGGCACAGTGTGTTAAACCACTGTCTGCAGTGGCTATAACTACATAAGTACTAGTTGGAAACAACCAGTTGCTCCACTTCTGAACCAGGTACTTATGCCCTTACCACGCATGTGGGATACCCTGAAGGAGGTGTAGGCTCCTGATTTTACCCTGACCCTTTGTTGGTTGTTTCAAGTATTTGGGAGTAGATATAAGTATTTGGGCAGAAGATATAAGATCCCTCTCTCTTCTTCTCCTTACCCTTTTTTACTTCTCCCTCTTTTACTCTCTTTCTGTTACTCAGCTTTTGAAATACAATAGATAAAATCTTTAAAAATATTTCTAAAATAAAAATCAAATATGTTAACTCCTTTTTTCAGAAGTGTATAGCTTATTCACTTTTCTCACAAAATCCAGATAACTCAGCCAAAAATATGGCCATGTTTCTTTCCCCCCTTTTACCTTCCTTTATTCTCCCAAATGTTTCCTGAACCCCATCCATGCAGACTGCAGAGGCATGAAGTTTTACAGAGTCTTACGTTTGTTTAAGGAATTTCTTCTGCCTACCATGTCTCCCTCCTCCAACATTATTTATCTTAGTCTTGACCAACTTCCCCTATCCAGCTCAAGCAACCTTTTTTTATGGGAAGTCTTTATACAAACAAGCAGCTACAATAAAATATCACACATGCTTTGAAATATGGAAGTTTAGAGAATAATGGGAGCATGGACAAGGTCAATCTAACCCACAGCTGGCAGAGCAAGCAAGTTTTGGGCAATGTGACACTAAGATCTACAAAAAGACAGACAGAACTCATGGGTGCTGGGACAGAGTGCTCCATCACAGGAAAGTACAAGCACAGTGATCTGGAAGCTAGTAGCCACAATGTGCATGAGAAGGAATTAAACGTTGATCCTAGGGTCCCTGGTTAAATAGGGGAGTGGTTAAAGTTGGTAATGTTGAAAGCTGACAGAGCTGAATAAAGACTGTTTCTGTCACCTAGTGAGCATTTTGAAAAAAGTTGATAAAAATGAAAGATTGTGATATAAATTATTGGAGGCCAGAAAATAAAGAAAGGAAGATGGGATCAAAGGAGGGATGGAGGGAGAAGGCAAGCTAGTTCAGCAAAAAGTTTGTTGTGTACTTCATTCTCTTGACTGTTACTTAGGTATGACAAACAACAACTATCGAGGGACCACTGAATCTTAGATATTTGTCATCTTCCTCTCCTGCTTTTGTCAACCTTGCTAGACTTTTACTTATTTATTATTTGTGGTCATAAGACTTGCAAATTTGATTCAGAAACAAAAATGCAAAGTCCTCAGACATCACACTTTTAAATTAATGTTTGGATTTCAACTTAAAGAATAAATACCACTGGTTCAGCAGGGGGCTGGAGCGAAAGGAGCCCTTTGTAGCGTGGTTGCTGTGGGAGGGGCGGTGCCCAGGCCGGACCCCAATTATGTGACTTAGGCCATGGTCACTGCTGCTACACGGTGAGTGAGTCCTAGGTGTTCCCAGGCCCAAGAGATTTCTTCCCTCAGGGTAAGTACACCATGAGGGAATCTCGGGAATGGGATTAGACCCCTGGCTCTGCTCTGCTGCCACCATCTTGTGGCAGGTAGAGTCTGGGCAGTGTTCAGGCAGGGGGTGAGGAGAAAGGAGCCCTTTGTAACATGGCAGCAGCAGGGGGGTGTCCGAGCCAGGCAGGATCCGAATGCTTGGGATTCAGGCCATGGTCACTGCTGCTATGCAGTGAGCCAGTCCTAGGCTTTGGGTGGCCAGTGCACCTATTTGAGCCAGGCTCTGCCTGCTAGCCACCCAGTGGTGAGCTCTAGGGTTTTTAGGGTATGTAATTGCTGCCTAGGGACATCCATGGATAAGGCCAATGTGAGTGTAGGTGAGGGATGAATCCTGTGTGACTTCCAGCGATAGGGTCATGGAACTTGCTGGCAAGTGTGGGGACTGAGACCTGGTGGTTTGGAGGGGAGAGTCCATAAGATCTATTTGGGCCAGACTGATTTACCAGCCCACATGGGACTCCTGAGATGGGCTATTAGGGTAGAGCATCACTGACTGCCACACACCAGTCCATACAAAAGCTATGGATGGGGGTCTGTCTGGCAGGGCTAGGTACCAGTACCTGACTGAGTGGTAGAACAGGGGACAGGTCACATTTGGCAGGGTCAAGACACTAACCAGCACGTGAGAGAACCAGATCTGGGGGTAGATTCTGTGGGGGATGTGTGGGCCCAACCCAGTGGAAATACAAGTCTCCCTGGTTAACTCAAGAGTTGGGGTGGTAATGGGCTGAGCTAGATGGGACCATGAAACCTGCCATCATTCATGGGTAAAGGAGCCAACAACCATCTGGGCAGGCCTGGGCAGCAACACCCAAATGTGCATCCTAAAAAAGGGTGTGGGAAGGATCGGGCTGCATCTGGAAAGGGTTGGACAGGGCAGGCCAAGCAAACCTTAGGTCATAAGGAAGAACAATAATCAGGCTGGAGCACAGGTCATGCTGAGCTGGGCTCTTACACATACTGGTCTGCGTGAGCCAGGGATGCTAGGCCACAGCATTGAAGGCAAAGGCCAAATCAGGTGAGGGGCTATGCCAAGCTGGGTCAGAGCAACCACTGGCATGCGTACAATCTGGGAACAGGCCTGGCTGGGGAGCTAAGAGGATACTCTGGCTGGCTTGGGGTTCCCACTGGTGAGTGCCGGGGCCAGAGTGGGGACTTCGTTCTGGTCTGCATATGGCTGCAGTTTCCCTTCATACAACTGTGGACTGGGACTGGGTGCCACCAAACTGGGCTAGACTCTAGCACCATCTGGTGCTCTGGAGGACCAGGGTAGATGTAGGATGGACTAGGTTACCTGTCTGACCTTATTGAGCCATATGTGAGCAGTGTCTGGGTATGGACGAGCCTTGGCTGGACTGAAACATCCAACAGTAAGAACCAGAATGGGTTGAAAGCCAGTCAGGAAAGGCCACTGTTCCTGCCAGGACAGGAGGTAGACTAAATAGAGCTGGCTCATGGACCCACTGCTATATGCACGATCTTGCCATGGGAGAGGTTCTACTGGAGGAGCCTGGGAATACTACTCTGGCAGGACACAGTCTGTGCAGGTGAGCACAAGAACCATGATAGGGAGCAGCCCAGACAAGACCAGGGAAAGGTACCCACCAGCATACATTTGGCATAGGCTGGGGTAGACCAGGCTGAACCAGTTCACATCACCCACTGGCAAATCTGAGCACCAGAACGGAGTGTGGGTCAGGCCAGGTTCAGTTGCAACACATACCAGTACACATTATAGCTAGGATGGAGTTCCGGCTGGGCTGGGTTAAGTTGTAACTCCCACCAGCATCAGCTATAATTGGGGGTGGGCCGGGCCAGGCTACAGCATGCACTGGAAAATAGAGGCGAGGAAGGCCATACCAGACAGGGCTGCAGCACCCAAACAGCACATTTGAGAACGAGGGAGGGTGGGGGCAAAGCCAGTAGGGGAAATGTGGAGGGTTTCCCTGCTGGAAAGCCACTCAGTGGGAGTGCCACTGGAGAGCATGAGTTGAGATGGGGGGGCAGACCAGACCAGGGCAGACCTGTAGGCCTCATGTGAGCTAGATCAGGGAAAAGCCAGGCTGGGCTGATTGTTCCTACTGGTGCAAGCATAAATCAGAATGGGTGAGGGTTGGTTGGGCTTTGCCGCAGCATCAGCTGGCAGATGCTGGCACTGGGGGCTAATTCTGTCAAGTTAAACTGCAGAACCACCTGGAGAGTGCATAATCCGGGAGTGGGAGTGGCTCAGTAGGGAAATAGTGGGCACCTCTCTCTTGGGTTACCACTCCCACTGGAAAGCATGAAAACCAGGACTGGGGCAGGAGTGGCTAGACAGAACGGCACCCACCAGCATGTGTGTGGACTGGATAGTAGGGCTGGTTGGGTTGAACTAGGCTTTAATGCCCATTGACATGTATGAGAGCTAAATGGAATGTGGAACAAACTGAACAAGTCTGCGGTACATACTGGCAAGCATGGGAACCAGGGCAGGGGGCAGGCCTGATGGGGGTTATTGGGAGTTGCCCTGACTAGGCTGTAGCTTTTACTGGTTTGCATGAGGGCCAAGCAAATGGACAGAATCAGGATTGACTGCAGCACCCATTGGTTCATGTGGAAGACAGGGCTGACCCAGCAATTGCAACTACCAGCATGTGCATCAGCTGATTGGGGCAATGGATTGTACTGGATCCTGTACTGGTAAGTACACATAGGAATCAGGTCTGGGATCCCTTCAGATGAAGTTTCTTTGGGGATCCCTCCAACTGAACTGCTCTCTCAGAACCCCAATCATGAAGAGACTATGTCAGCCAGTGGATTCTGAAGAGATTTCATCATGCTTGGAATGGCGAGATTGGCAGCAATTCAGAACTGTTGAACTATCAAAACTGCTTGAGCAGGACCCTCAGAGCATGCCCCACATTGGGGATCTGGGATGGGTGGGAAGCTGGGTGGGGCTTCTCCCTTTATCTCTCCTCTTACCCCAGATACAGAAAAATATATATATGTTAATGTGGAAACAATGGTCTTACCCACTTTCCTGTAGCCCTTGACCCTTTGTGTCCTAATCAACTATGTAAAGATTATCAAAATAAAAAAAAATTTTTTAAAAGAATAAATAGCATTGTCTTTTGCCTCCCACTCTCTGCCTTCACTTTTGTGTTTTCTCTTTACTTTTAGGAGCAGAAACTATTGACAATAGGAAAAGTAAGGGTACCTCAATTTTGATGTCTGCTTAGCAAAAGATGAACACTCTAGGCTTTCACCCTGTTGCACTGTTGAGTTACCTGTCTAAACTGTATTTCCACATGGTGTTTCTAACCAAACCCAACCTGAATTTCCCAGTTTATTTTTATTGTAATCGAAGCGGTTAAGACATTTGAAAAATTTTTGAGATATTATGTTCATAACAAACCTACCCATCATTTAAAAAAAGAAATTACAGAGTGGACATTTAATGTAGTGGTGACGCTATTATTTGGGATGTGCACATCCCGTTCCAGAGTACTGGAGTCAAATTCTGGCCCTACCTCGAATTCTAGCTGCCTAATGATATACATTCTGGAAAGCAGTGGGTTAAGTACTTGATTTTGTCATGTATGTATTCTTACTTGCCATATTTTAAATCAGGGAAAAATTAATGTGAAATTGAACAATGCAGAGAAGGGTTTTTGTATTATATATACCTCCCTAAATAGTAAGTTAAATTAACATTTGTGAGGCAAAATCTGTGTTGGCAAAGAAAAACTTGAAAAACATAATTGCAAGCAGCTGAAAATACATCTTAAAAACAATAACAAATGAAAAATATTCAAATCAGGAGATCAATAAAATTCATTGGTTGTATGATCTTCCTTAGAAATTACTCTCATAAACAGAAGTCATTGCCTTCAGCCCAATTGAAGATGAATTTAGAATGTTTGGCAGTGACTGTGATACCCTGTGAGCAATAGCATCCTATATTTGAATGCCTGACTTTGAGTTCTGCCCTGCTTCTGATTCTCTTCCAGGAAGCAGCAGTGATGGCCCAGGGAACAGAGTCCTTGCTGCACACATGGGGACCTAGAATTGAGTTCTCAGCTCTCAGACAGCCTTACCCAGGTATGAATGAATCAGTGCACAAAAGCTCTTTCTCTGCCTATCTTTCAAATAAAAAGTCAGTGAAAATTTTTAAAATAAATGCAACATAAAAGTTATATATAGTTTTCTTAAAAGCTGATATTAAGGATGAATACCAGTGAAACGTAAGATTTCCCTCACTTCTTAATGTAAAGAAATCAGGAAGAGGGGTTTAGAGGACTTTGTGAAGCAGTCTATTTTGAACACCAGAGGGCAGTAGGTGTAGTGTTTTCAGGAAATGAATGTGGGAGAAATCTGAATTTGAACTTAAGGTATGCAAAGAAATGGAATACAGAAAGTAGCCCCTGTACAACTTGTACGGAGATCTTTCTAAGAGAAGCACTCATTTTCCAATGCTTGTAGAGAAACTTCAAATTTGCTTATGTGGATTCTATTCATATAAATCTCATTTCATTATTTTTCCCAACACCAAGACAGAATTGTCTTAGAGGAAATAACAATGTATGTTTCTGTCAATGGGAGCCCTGGATTGAATTCCATGTTCCTTCTGGCTTTAGCCTGGACCAGCCCTGACCATTGTAGGCATTTGAGTCGTGAAGCAACAAATAAAAAGTATCTATTTGTCTTTGCCTTTTAAATAAAATGTATAACGGACAACCAGACAATAGAAATAAAAAGTTCTTGTCTTCTATAGCACCATGATATGACCATAGTTCCCAATGGCATTTCTACAAAAATATTTGTTTATTTGAAAGGCAGAGCTACAGAGAAGGATGGAGTGTGTGTGTGTGTGTGTGTGTGTGTGTGTGTGTGAAAGAGAGAGAGAGAGAGAGAGAGAGAAGAAAGAAAGAAATCTTCCATCCTCTGGTTTACTCCCAAAATATTACAACAGCTAGTGTTGGTCCAGACTGAAGCCAGCAGCCAAGTCCTTCTTACAAGTCTCCCATGCGAGTACAGAGCCCGAACATTTGGGCTGTTATCCACTGCTTTCCCAGGTACATTAATGGGGTATAGAGCAGCCAGGACTTGAGCCAGCACTCGTTTAGGATGGCAGCAATGTTGGAAGCAGCTTTAGTTTCTATGCCACAATGCTGGACCCCCAGTTACATTTATTTACTGTAAAAGTAACTGGAAGAGAGCTGCTGGTAGATCCAAACAAAAGAAAGTAACAAATCAGAAAAGGTAACAGCCTGATTCAGTCTGTTCCTTGTACATGTGCTGAAATCTTGCACTATGTCTTCATAAAAATGTGTATTACATGTTATCCCTGGCTTTTTTCAACAGTTAAGTGCAAGAAAACAGTGCATTTGCAGGACTTTTTCTTAACTGGAATTCCATATTTTCCTCTCCTATAAAAGCATAATCAAGTGGGAGCAACGTTAGGGGCTGTCAGACAGTACACCTGGGTCCCATTTGATAATGCAAGGGTTCAATTCTTGGCTTTGCACCTGATTCAAACTTTCTCTCTGTGCAGATCCTGGAAGATGCAGCAATGACTCCAGTAATTGGGTTCCTGTCACCCAATTGGAATATCTGGGTTTGGTTCTGGTTCTGGGCTACCCCAGCCCAGTACCATGCACGCAGGTATTTGGAGAGTGAATCAGCATTGAAACTGCTTCTCAAATAAATGTTAAGTGTAACAAATTTTAACATAGTATTTTAGGTGAATATGAAAATACTCACTTAAATCACAAAATAATCAGTCTGTACAGGTTACAACCAATAAGCAATTATTACATTAATATTTTATTTCAAACATTACTGATGTCTATTAACACAAGAAAAAAAAGTCCAGAAGTATAGCAGTCAAGGTGCCAGAAAGATAGCAGCCAAGCTGTTAGAACAGGATATAAGTGGAGTTTGTGATTATAGACATAACTTTATTTGCTATATATGCACATATATTTCCTAAATATGAGAATTCTTCAAAAGACTTAATGCTTTTTTTCTGTGAACTTTTTCAAACTGTTCCAAGAAAATTTTTTTTTCTCAGATTGTTTCCCACATCCAGATGTCCCATTTTAGTGTTTTTATGGCTTTTTTCTTCATCAGGTTTAGACTTCACTGTCTTTAGTAAATATAGCACACATGTTATAGAACCTGGTGTTCTAATGTGTTAATTCCATCATCTTGGCCATTTCTGTCTTTTCCTCTTGAATGCTTTTATGTCAGTGATGGACTCATATTTCTCATCTTCTTTGCAGGCCCATTTTTTTCTAATTTAAATGTCGGCCAATGTAATGTTAAGTTCTTAGATCCTATAAAAGGTGTTTTATTTTATCTAGCCGTAAGTTAAGTAAATTAGAATCAGCTGGAAGCTTCAAAGGATTGCATATAAGTATCATTAGGGTAAATTAGATCAGCTTTAGACTATAGCTCATTTAGCTCCAAGTTAAGAGAACATCTTTCTAAAGAATGACGACCTACTCCTGAGTTCAGAAGGTGTTTCTTCTTAATTAGAGAGAACATACTTGATTTCTAGTCCTGCATGAAGCTTCAGAGCTTTAAAATCTGGCTCTTAGTATTTCTTCTTTCTCTGGCTTTTGGTATTTGCGTTTTCAGATAACTGGAGATGAGTGTCAACTGAATCTCCAGGGTCTGCTGTAGTCTCCACCCATTCCCTTTTCTCAGGTATTCTGTTTCACCAGCTACAGCTGCCTCAGCCTCTCAATCCCAGAGAAACTGGTAGAGTGTTTCCAGTTTTCCCCTGAGTTTTGGTCCAGACATTAAGACTGGACTTAACTTTGGCGCTAAGTTGAGATCACCATGGGTTCATTTTATTTTCATACCCTAGTGTTCCCAGTTTTATATATCCTATTCCTCAAGCTCTGAAAACTGGTGTTTCATGGAGTGTTCACACATATCTAGTATTTTTTTTTAAGATTTATTTTATTTTTATTGGAAAGGCAGATATACAGAGAGGAGGAGAGACAGAGAGGAAGATCTTCCATCCGATGATTCACTCCCCAAGTGAGTGCAACGGCTGGTGCTGTGCCGATCCGAAGCTGGGAACCAGGAACCTCTTCCAGGTCTCCCATGTGGGTGCAGGGTCCCAAAGCTTTGGGCCGTCCTCGACTGCTTTCCCAGGCCACAGGCAGGGAGCTGGATGGGAAGTAGAGCTTCCAGGATTAGAACCAGTGCCCATATGGGATCCTGGCGCGTTCAAGGCGAAGACTTTAGCCACTAGGCCACTGAGCCCTAGTACAATATACAAGATCAACAAATATCTGAGGAGTCATACCTTGCAGGCATTTTTCTTCTCCAAATGTAAACTTACTGTTAATAATAATCATTAACAAAAAGAATGTGATGTGCAATTACAATAACTACCATTTTTATATAATCACACTGTTGCTCCTATAGTTGCAATAAAAAGAGGATGATTTGCCCAGGGTATGCCATTAAGAACTATGCTCAGGAGGGGCAGGCATCTTGCAGCTGGTACTGGTTGAACTTTGGCCTGGCACAAACCTCTCTGTTACAGGTTTTGGGAGGAGTGAACCAGTAGATAAATCTCTTTTGTTCTCCTCCTAACAGAGAGAGAGAGAGTGTGTGTGTGTGCGTGTGTGTGTAAGGGGCGGCGCATTGTTGGGGGGAGGGGATGAACACAGCTCTGCCTTTCAAATAAATAAAAAACGAATTTAAAATTCCTCAAATGATCCAGTTCACTTCCAAGGGAAAGCTTCAGAAATGGAAGGGTTTTGTCCTTCAATAGCACATCTTACACACGGCAAGAACGAAACATCCAAAGCCCCAAGGAAAAACCTCAGAGGCTCAGAAACCAGCAGGGAAGAGTAGACCCCTAGGGCTTACACTCTTTGTTTATCACTAAGCATTGTTTCCATCAGAGAAAGTGTGGAAACAAATATAGCTGCAAATGACCATCACTGGTGTTTAATTTTGCAAAGCGATCTGCCCTTTCGATAAGCCTGGATCCTGAGGTCCACTCTGGCACTGTCATCCTTGGGTGGAAATTTCCTGTTTCTCCTTGGGAAAGATAATTCAATCCTGTTTTCATTGCTCTTCCTCCCAGGCTGCTGTAGAAAACATGCACACATCTTCCCCCACCCCCGCCCCTTCTGAGCCCAACAAACCCTCACGCAAACAGAATTGTCAAGATTTCTTTTCATTGTTTCCAGCTCTGAAAGTCAGAACCCGCACGATCGACGGTGCCTCCAGACACCGTCCCAAGTCTGGACTTCTCACTCAACCTTCAAAAGAAAGTGCATTCTTGCTCGGCCTGGAAGGTGCATTCACACTGATTATTAAAGAGAAATGGAGCGCCAACGCCGCCCTCTCGGTGGGTTAAACCCCGGGGAAGACACCAATTCCTATCCTCGACTCCCCAGAGACCGGACGGCAGAAGCCAGGCCAACTGGTCAGGCAGCCCTTCCATTCCCTCAGCAAAACCTCTCAGCCTTGGGTCCCCACCTCCTCCCCTTCGGAGTTTTTCTCCTACTCTCACATTAACCCTACGTGGCTTCTCGGAAACCCCAGCAGAATATGCTGAGCAGGAAAAGAGGAAGGGGATGATGGGGGCAAGTGGTAAAAGCAAAGCTCTTCGGGTTGCTGAGCACACGGCTGCGCGAGCAGCCACACAACCCCACCCAGGGAGGTGGCCGCGGATGGGAGGTCTTGCGACCCCCTGTCTCCGCCCCCTCTAGCGCAGTGTGGAGAGATTGCCGCAGCACCTCCACCACGCCCCTCGCCTGGTCCCCGCCCTGACGGCCCTCCGGGAGCAGAAGAGGAGCGGGTGCGCGAGGGGCGGGGTGCAGGAGAAGGAGCGGCGCCGCTGCCTCACCGGGCGCGCCCTGGCGGGAGGGGCGCAAGCTCAGTGCAGGCCTCCTCTGCGTCCTGCAGGGTCTCCCCACTTCCTCCCACTCCGCTGGGCAGTCCTGGGGAGCCGCAGCTGGTAGCAGCAGGCGCCCGCGAGGAGCCAGAGCAGAGAGAAGAGGAGATAGCAACAGCAGCAGAGAGACCCGGAGCAAGGAAGGGGTTCCCGAAGCCCGCGCCCTCCGCTGGAGCCAGAGTCTCCAGGTACTTTGGGTGAGCACGGTTGGCGAGGACAAGGTCACAAGTAAGTGTCTTCTGTTACTCCAGTGGTGTGGCGGGAAGGGAAGCCTCCAGTCTCCGACGGAGGTTCGCCTCAACCGCCACACCCACCTGTGTCTATTTTCCCATCTCTTGCTTTTACGGTGCCTGTATTACGCCACCTGGAAAGTGGAGGGTGGGAGAACGCTTGGTAGGGTGGTCCTCGCTAGGGGAGCTGGAAAGTCAACAGTTTTAAGATTTCGCCTGGTAGGTTTGCTGCCAGGTTCTGAAAGGAAGACAAGGTAGACCGCCATACCTGAAGGTTATATGTCTTTTATCTCTCCTTCGTCGATAAGAGTGGTTGGATAGTTTAAGAACCAATCTAACTTTCCCAGTAAAATGCTTGTGCTTTGTTTTCCATCTGCAAAGCTGAGAGTTCAGAACCAGCTCAGCTGATACTACCTGTGGGAGATGGAGGGAGCACCGCGCCTGTTAACAGCACACAAATGCAAATGATTGAGGAGACAGCTTAGCCCTGATTTCTCCAACGTTTTCTCTAAGCGAATAGAATAAGCACCTAGTAGTGAAATTCAAATGATTCAGAATCACATTAACTTGTGATCAACATAAACAAAAATTGCATTTACTTTTTTGGAAAATAATCAGATGTTTTGTTCCTTCTGATAAGACAAAAGCAAGATTACAAGCCTGGAACTTCTGTCAGTTTTTATGATTATAGTAACATTTTCATTATTTTTACAGATGCTTTTGAAGTAGCAACGTTCATAGTAAATTGTATCTTCTCAAGAGAAGTTATTTTCATGAGGGAAGCTTAGGGGAGATCTTCAGTTCATTCAGATAAGACAGATAAAATCAGTAAGCATTTTATTTTTGTCAAGATTGAATTATGGTTACTGATTGGAGAATCAGTTGTTGGGAAGTTTAGTTCTTTGCAAAAATGTAATTAATACTATTAACTATTTCTTCTTCCCTATGAACTTAAAGTTATTCTTTTTCAAATCATGGAAATATATTTTGTATTATTCTTTTAACATCATTAGCACCATATATAATTCGCAAACCAAATCCACTCATTAAATTGTTGAATCCAATAGATTTCAAATTCTTTCCACATTAGTTTTAAATATTTATAATAGAATTCACCTTATAATTTATAGTCACATTTCTAAAAGAATGCTAATAATTTGAAAGCTACTTTTATCTGGCCCTGTATAGTTAACATGATTGTAAGGTTAGCTCATTCACAGCTGACTACTAGACAAAATGTAGCATCTGATCTAATGGACAATGATCCTTATTTGGACAACTGGCAGTAGTTTTGCTTAAGTTTGCTTGCTTTTGACATATTTAAAGGGAGGTTTCCCTGCTTAGAAATAACCTACTGGCTAATCATGGAATGCAGGAGGCTATCTTTATGGAGGCTTGCTATATGTTAGGCTGTGCTCACGGGCTAGCTGATGCTTTTACAGAATAAAGATGAGTTAGGCCTGGCTCTGTGCCCAAAGCAAGCCTATGCCTCCTTATTTATATCCTCTAGGGCCTGCAGATACTTTTGGGAGTCCTCCTGTGGTAATGCTGATGTTTTGCTACCTGTTGCTGAACTAAGTTTTGGCAACAAAGAAAACACAAGAAATTCAGAAGCAGAGTCAATGGAATGTATTCGCCTTATTTAACATGATCAAAACACATTGTAACAAGAGAAAAATAGAATTTCGTGTGAATCATAAAAATATATAGTAATCTGATTTCTGTTCCTATTAAATATGCAAAAGACTATTAAGTGATGGAAGAATTCATACAATATTGTTGAAGTCATGGCCTCAAAAGTAGTTTAAAATTTATTAATGTAAATGGATCACTCTAGATGTTATAATGGAAATAACTTTTGCCTTTGGCCTAAAACTGTCTCAGAGGCTTTCTGCCAGTCTTCCTTATCTGAATGATTGTCTCTACCAATCCCTAAGTTTTGAAGTAACCTTCAATGACTTTTTTATGACTCCATTTCATCCCTTTGTATCACAGGTATCCATATGATAGACATACAAACGTATCAATCTTGTCTACCACATGGGTATCTGTTTCATCATATTTCCCAAGTACATCCCTTCCAACATCCTTTCTGAGTCTATACTACCACCAAATTAGTTCAAGTTACCATCACACTTTACCTGGAATCCCGATACAACCTCCAAATTAGTTTCTCTGATTCCATTATTTGTTCGCTGACAATTCACTTCTCATACACACTGACATCGTTGTATGTTCCCTGAAATTCATTCAGGGCTAGCATTGTGGTACAGGGAGTTAAGGCACCTGTAATACTGGCATTCCATGCATGCTGGGTCTAGTCCTATCTGCTTTACTCCTGATCTGGTGCCTGCTAGTGCACTTCCACAAGCTGTGAAAGATGGCCTAACTGCTTGGGCCACTTCTACCCACATGGGAGACCCAGATAAAGCGCCTGACTCTTGGATTTGGCCTTGCTCAGACCTGGTGGTTGTGGCCCTTGGGGAGTAAACAGATGGAAAATTTTCTCTTTTTTCCCCCTCTCTGTAAATCTGCCTTTCAAATACATAAGTAAATCTTTTTTTTTTAATCTCACAGCTGCATTCTCAAAAGGAATAAGCATAGAGGCATTGAGACCGATTATTCACAGCAGTAATTATTTTCTCAGACATAGAATTCACTCTCTTGATCTGTCCCATCTCTCCATCCTCATTTAGAACCTATCTTTTCTCTTTCATGGACTCCTGCCATACTGATCTTTTAACGCCTGGAACCTTTGAAGCAATATCAACCTAAGTTATATTTCAAAGGCAGCATTACAGAGAGAAGGGAAGACTAAAAGAAAGGGAAGGGGACAAGGAGAAACAAGGGAGAGAGAAAGAGTGAGAGAGTTTCCATTCATCAGTTTGCTCCTAAGATGGCAGCAGTGACCAGAACTGACTGGGCCGACACCAACTGTATCTCCCTCAGGGGTGGCAGGGGTCCAGGCATTTGCCATCATCTTCTGCTGCCTTCCCAAGGGGGCATATAGCAGGGAGCTGGATGATAAATGGAGCATCTGGGACAGTAGGCTGTAACACTGGCCTGCTAAAGGTTTCTTAAATGCTTCACCTTGTGCTCAGAGCACTCTTTCAGCTCTGTGCATGGCTGGCTTCTTTCTTCTAAAACATCAAATCTCAATTCAAAGATCTCTGTTGCAGAGAGGTCGTTCTTGATTGTCTGGTGGAAACTGGATTGACCCTTACCCATTTATCCTAGTACCTGGTTTCTTTCATACTGCTTTTTTTACAGAATGTGAGTATTTTGAGAATTTGCACACAGAATGCTCCAAAGAGCCTAGATCATGTCTTTAGTATTGATCAGAATAGTGCCTGCCAGTATTAAATGAGGATGTCCTGTATATTCATGTAAAAAACAGTACACTACAAATATGTGAGACATTTCTCCAGAGAGCTCGCAGCCCTGCAAATGTATGTCTGTCTTGTCATTTTTTTTTTCCGTCTGTTGAACATCCAGTATATATATGACTCTGTGGTATAAATTTGAAGAGGTGAAATTAAAATAGCCTCAGATGTTTTCCATCTCTCAGCAATGCGGGCAATAATTTGCTTAAAGGTAAATAGATTACAATGTATTCTTAGGAAGACAGTGACTACAACTGGATTAAAATGTATTTGGAATACATAAGTTAATATGATTTTAGTGTGAGTGACTCCTAATTTACAGTGATGATTATATTAGATATAAACTTGTATCTTTAACCCAGAATGCTAGGGTCACTCAGTAATTATTAATCAAATTTAAAATACTGGTTTTTAACCAATAGGGACACTTGAATGAGCTCAGTTGATAATAGTCAGCTGAGGGTAAGGCTGTAGATCATTGGTCCACGTGATTTAAGTTGGTGCTTCCTTTAGGCATAGTGAGTAAACTGGCTCACAAATTGAAAGCCCTCACTAAGGAAATGCAGGGAGATTTCAGGGTCTAATGCATGAAGTTCCATAGGTATTTTTGGAAGGAGTCAAAATTGAAACTGGTAAATTATAGTATTAATTTTATTCTAAAATTTTGCTATACCCGCACATAGACTCTGTGATACTAAGATTTCTGGCTTTATATTTCTATATTACATTTAAAGATATAAACAAGTAGTTTTGCTGTTAACTTTTGTTTGAAAATTTAACTTATTAAATGATCTGCTTTAACTAATGGTATTTCTTATCAAATGGCTAATAACATTTTTATGATAAAGAAGTTTGCCATCATGTTTCATGTGGAAGGACTAAAGTATTTCATGAATCATTATTAGGACTTTATAAAATTTGCTGCTATAATAATACATTGTTGTAATCTGTCAGGGCATGTCTTTGCACTAACTGAAGTTGGTCCTTCATTTTACATAGCACATGCTTACTAAGTGATTCTTACATGGAAATATTGCAGTATCTTCTTCAGGACTATTTATGACCATTTGAGATGACAAAGTCATAATAAAATGGATATTAGATACATAAAATCATACTGACATGAGGATTTATGGCTGAGCCTACAGAGAATGTGGGTAGAATACTTTTGTGGAATATGAGAGAGCAGTTTTGGTGTCCTGCCATCCTACAAAATGGAGTTCCTTCACTCAATGTTGAGGAAATGGCATTAGACAACAGGGAAAGCCATCAGCTCTTGGCAGCTAAAGGTGGAATGAAATTTGGAGGACTGAAGCATTTCTGGAGAGCAATAAAACATGCGATACCACGGTAGAGGAAATGTCTCAAGCTGTGCCAGCCAACACAATCTGCCATAGAAAAATTCCAAGTTGACATTATATATACAATTGGATTATATCTTTTTCAGTTTCACTGAGAAATAGTTCTTTTTTACTCTTTATCCACTTACTATAAGTGAAAACATGTTGCTGTTTTTATTAATTTTTAAGCCTTGTTATTTATTTGAAAGGCAGATTTGGGGGAGACAGCACATGAGCAACTACCCAACGAATAGCTTTCATTGCTGGTTCATTTCCTAGACTGCCATGTAAGAAGGGGCTGCACCAGGGCAGAGCCAGGAGCTTAGTTTGGGTCTCCCATGTGAGTAGCAGAGGCCCAAACTCTTGGACCCTCTTCCCTAGGCCATTTGAAGGGAGTTGGCTTGAAAGTGAACTGGCTGACTCAGGAACTGACTCCTACATGAGATGTGGGTGGCCATCATAGACAGAGGGCTTACCAGCTCTATCAGGATGCTGACCCCTGTTCCTGCTTTTTAAAAAACAGTTAAGTAAAATAATAGGGAACCCAAAATACCATGTGTTATTGTGAAAAAATACTATTCGGAGAATTTTATAAGTTGTATAATAGAAAATAACAATGACAAAAAATACATAAAGAAAATATATTATTGCTTTAATTGTAATTTATCCTTACTGATTTTATGATTTCTGTTTGTTACGTCAAGTATTTGAGAATCTTGGAATTTTTTAAAAAATAAGGTTTCTGTATCATTTATCAGAATACATAGTTATAACTATAATCCTAGTTGTTCGTGTGCAAATTTAAATGGAGTACATCTACAGTTTTACTAACCTAACACACTTACCAGCAATGGATGCCTTTCTTCTTTGTCTCCTATATCTCATCTTCTAAATATTTGATATATATGCTGGTGGTGGAAATTCACTTTCAGCTCAAATTTAGTATCAATAATGGGACACTGGGATTGAAAAAGAAAGTAAGTTTAGACAGATCTATTAAAATAGAAGTACAAAGTTCCACAGATTTTTTAAAATGTAATTTTCCATGGTAATATACTGAGTTGGTTTCCCTGTGTTACATGCTGTTTTTCAAAATTGGGGTAATTTTCCTTGATGCATTATCTATCAACTTTTATGAATTGGTCATAAAATAGCCATTTAGAATCTAGTGAAATTGTTTTATATCACCTTCTTAAGGATCTATTCCTTAGAAATTAAAATATGTATATATATATATATATATATATATACCAATACACAACAAATCCACAAACACAATTGAGATAAAAATAAGAGAAAATTATATAAGAAAATAATTATTTCCATATATTGGTTTAGATTCCACCCAATGATGATACTTTCTGCTACACTACTTTCTTTATTGCATGGAGTAAAGATAATTTATTAGCCAGGAGTACATTTTGAATAGAATGAATAAATACTGCTAAATCATGTCTTTATTTTTTTGTGATGATGGTGAGGAACTAAAATTTGTCCTATAAGTAGTATGGGATCAAATTTTATAAATACTTTTTTTCATGAAATACAGTATTGCAAAGTAGATCTGATGAATTTGTTTCCTTATTAATGTAATACATTGTTTCTCCACGCAAATGCACATACATACATACACACAGATGCAGGAATCAGCTGGGAATAGCTTCTCACAGTTCATCTAAGTTTCATAAATGAATGCTGTGGAAAACTATACTAAATACTGTCTTTGAAAATTCACAACTCATATTCCCAAATTTTGGGAGATATTTATTTTTTTAAAAGATTTATTTATTTTTGCTTAAAAGTCAGTTATAGCTGAGAGAGAAGGAGATACAGAGAAAGATCTTCATCTACTAATTCACTCTTAAAATGGTCACAACAACTAGAGCTGAGTTCATCAGAAGCCAGGAGCCAGGAGCTTCTTCTGTGTCTCCCACATGGATCATTTTCCTCTACTTTTTCCCAAGCCATTAGCAGGAAACTAGATTGGAAATGGAGAAGCCTGGACTGAAGGTAGTACCCATATGGAATGCTGGCACTGCAGGCAGAGTATTAGCTTGCTGTGCCACCATGCCAGCTCAAAAATTTTAGGGAAATGTTTTTACACAGTGTTTAAAAATACAGAGAAATAGGACCTGGCGCAGTAGCCTAGTGGCTAGATCCTCTATAGGCACTGATTCTAATCCCAGAGCCACCCCTTGCCCCCCCCCCCCCCCCCCCCGGTCCCAGCCAGCTCCCTGCTTGTGGCCTAGGAAAACAGTTGAATACAGCCAATCTTTGGGACCCTGCACCCATGTGGGCGACCCAGAAGCAGCTTCTGACTACTGGCTTTGAATTGGCTCAGCTCCATCCACTGCGGTCATTTGGGGAGTGAATCATTGACTGGAAGGTCTTCCTCTCTGTCTCTCCTCCTATCTGTATATCTGACTTTGCAATAAAAATAAATAAATCATTTAAAAATAAAGAGAAAAATAGATTTCAACTGAATTAGTGTGTATACAGAAAGCATTTCTTCTAGATGTTTTTCAGAATTGCAGTCTCAGATATTTTAAAGGCAGACTTTGTTAAAAAAAATAATGGTGCCTGCTTTTGAAGACTGTAAAAGAGTCACTTTCATGTCTCATGAATAAGGGGGTGCTCAGTAATATAGTTCACACATAGTAACTGTATGTCATAATCAGCATGTATTGTGATAATAGCTTAAATATAAACACTGCACCTAAAGCTCCAGTAGAAACTGATAATATACTTTGTTTTTGAAGAAAATTATAATTATACAATCATTTTTATGGACTGTCTCATTTTAAACATTTGATAACTTTCTGTTTTTTTGGGGTTTTTTTTTGTTTTTTTTAAAGATTTATTTTGTTTTTATTACAAAGTCAGATATACAGAGAGGAAGAGAGACAGAGAGGAAGATCTTCCATCCGATGATTCACTCCCCAAGTGAGTGCAACAGCTTGTGCTGAGCTGATCCGAAGCCGGGAACCAGGAGCCTCTTCCAGGTCTCCCACACAGGCACAGGGCCCCAAAGCTTTGGGCCGTCCTCGACTGCTTTCCCAGGCCACAGGCAGGGAGCTTGATGGAAAGCGGAGCTCCCGGGATTAGAACCGCCGCCCATATGGGATCCCTGTGCGTTCAAGGCGAGAACTTTAGCCACTAGGCCACGCTGCTGGGCTGGATAACATTCTGTTGGTAAAGTATTTGATTATAGGCACTGACAAATGGTTTCTATGAACAAGCTAAAAACATTTTATTCCGCAAACAGATGGATGTTTAAAATCAAAATTTTGTTAGCCTAGTTTTGAGGGGTTTTGAGCTTGGTATGTGAGAATTCTGTCCTGAGAGCCGTTCAGGTAACTGCTGAGGTTCTATTATAACATCTTATAATAACCAACACCTACTTTTAGAGAGAAGTTGTAAAAGAACATAAGTTGAAATTTGTTTCTAAGTATGATTCAGAAGTTTTTAGATCTTTGCAAAATCTTATAAGGTTCACTAAGTTTGAGTAATAAGTACATTTCTTCTGAAAAATAAATCTTATATGTAACCTTGTACTGTTTTTTAACATATTTATCTTCCAAGGACATACTTGGATATATTCCATACAGATAATTAGTGGATGTGTTACCAAACATTTCACAAAAGCATTAAAAATAACCCTTATTTATTTGTTTTGATTTTACTTAAAATGTAAACCGGCAAACAAAGAGAAATCGTTCATCCTCTGGTTCACGTCCAAAGTGCTTGCATCAATCAGGGCTGCCCTGAGCTGAAGGAACTGAAGCCGGGAGCTTAGAACTCAGTCTGGATCTCCCATGTGGGTGCTGATCATCTGCTGGCTTCCACGGTGCACATGAACTTGAGCTATGTGGAAAGCAGAGACACAGGAGCTCCATCCAGGAACTCTAATGTGCAATGCAGGCATCTTAAATAGCATCATAACTGCTATATGCTCCCTCTCCCTAACATACACAAACAGTTTTTGAAAATATCTGTAATATTCTTCTCACCATCATCCAAAATATAGCAAAGGAACATAGTAAAACTTTTGGTAGTAGGCGTGGCATACTGTGTTTAGCTATAGGTTTATATGCCTGCATCCCGTATAGGAGTGCTGGGTGGAGTCTCACTTACTTTGCTTCTACTCCAGCTTCTTGCTAATGAGCCTGGGAAGGCAGTGGATAATGGCTGAAGTCTTGGGTCCCTAATATCCAGCTGGAGGTCTGGAAGGAGTTTCAGGATTCTAGCTTTAGCCTGGTCCACCCTGGATATTGTGGCATTCAGAATTAAGCAATGGAAAATGTATGTGTTTCCCTCTCAGGTGGATTAAAAAAAATCTTGAAAGTGATAGATCTGTTTATTACCATGATTGTGATGATGTTATTACCAATATATGCAAATCTCAAGACTTAACCTCATTAATGCATTATATACATTACATGTGTGTGGATTTTTTTTAATATCTTATACCTCAGAGAAAGGACATTGACACTCAGTGGATTTAGCCAGTGTTTGGCATGTTTAAAAATGATACCAGAGTGACAGTTCAAGTTGTAGCTCTTCCACTCTTTTCTTTTTTTATTGTTTCCTTAATATATCTGATGTAAAAGCAGATTTTAAGGGAGAAGCCCCACCCAGTCTCCTGCCCACCACAGGTCCCAGATGTGGGGCTTGCTCCGAGGGTCTTGCTCAAGTGATCTTGATAGTTCAACAGTTATGAATTGCTGCCACTCTCACTGCTCCAAGCACGATGTGGTCGTTGAAGATTCCACTGATTGACATAGTCCATCATAGCATCTCCATTTGCCCAGTATTTTCATTGCCAACATATAGCTGAGGTGGTTGATTGACTTGTTCTGTCCTCTGTAGTTTGATGGTTAGTGTTCTGAGTCTGAAAGCTCGATTGGGGGGATCCCCAAAGAAACTTTGTCTGAGGTGTTCCCAGACCAGATTCTTGTATGTACTAGCAAGAACAGGGCCCGGCACAGTCCATTGCCCCAATCAGCTGTTGGTTGCAATTGCTGGGTTGGTTTTGTTGCCAGCCCTGTCTTCCACTGGAACCAATGGGTGTTACAGTCCAGCCTGGTTCTGCCCAGCACCTACATGGCGTTCACATAAACCAGTGGGAGCTGCAGCCCAGCCAGAGCAACCCACAATAACCCACACCAGGCCTGCCACCCCCCCAACCCTGGTTTGCTGGTGTGTGTATCAGACTAGTCCAGTCTAGTCCAGTCTGTCCCACACCCCATTTGGCTCTCATACATGTCAATGGGTATTAAAACCTTGTTCCATCTAACCAGCTCAACTATCCAGCCTTTCACAGATGTTGTTGGGTGTGTCTGTCTAGCCATCCCAGCCCCTGTCCTAGTTTTCGTGCCCTCCCGTGGGAGTGGTAACCCAAGAGGGAAGAGCCCACTATTTCCCTCCCAGGCCACTCCCACTCCCAGATTATGCACTCTCCAGGTGGTTCTGTGGTTTAACTTGACAGAACTAGCCCCCAGTGCCAGCTTCTGCCAGCTGATGCTGCGGCTAAGCTCAACCAACCCTTACCTACTCTAATTTATGCTTGCACCTGTAGGAATAATCAGCCCAGCCTAGTTTTTCCCTAATCTGGTCCACATGAGGTGCACAGGTGTTGTAGCCATGCTTAGTCTAGTCTGTCCCCATCCCAGCTCATGCTCTCCAGTGGGAGTAGCTGTTCAGCAAGGGAACCACCCCTTATTCCCCTGCCGGTTCTGCCCCCTCCCTTCCTGGTTCTCATGTGTGCTGGTTGGGTGCTGCAGTCACATCTGGCACAGGCAGCCTCACCTTGGCATTCCATGTTGTGTACTGCTTTTGTCGCGACCGAACCTGGCTCAACCCACACTCTGTTCTGGCCTTCAGATTTGCCAGTGGATGATGTGAACTGATTCAGCCTGGTCTGCCCCTGACCCATGCCAAATGTATGCCTGTGGGACACTTTCCATGACCTCTGGCTGTTTCCTTTCATGCTTCTTGCACTTACCTGCCAGGTCTGTGTCCTGCCAGAGGAGTTGCCCAGGCTCCTCCATCAGAACCCCTGCAAGTTCCAGATTTCTTGCATGCCAGGGGGACCATGAGCCAGCCCTACTCAGTTCACCTCCTGTCCTAGCAGGATCAGTGGCTTTTCCTGACTGCCTTTAACCCATTCTGGTTCTTACTGTTGGATGTTTCAGCCCAGCCACAGCTCGTCCATACCCACATATATGGCTCAGTTGGGGTTGAGTTCTAGCCTGGTCTGTCCCACATCTACCCTGGTCCTCCAGAACACCAGAAGGTGTTGGAGTCTGGCCTGGCCTGGCTTGATGCGTCTTGTCCCAGTCCACACTTGTGTCAAGGGAGACTACAAATGTATCCTGACCAAAATGCAGCCCCATTCGAGCTTGTGTGCCCGTTGGTGGGAACCTCCACCCAGCTAGGGTGTCCCCTTAGCTCCCCAACCGGGCCTGTAATCGGGCCTGTTCCTAGCCATAGATCACACACATGCCAGTGGTTGCTCTGACTCAACTTGGCACAGCCCCTCACCTGTTGTGACCCCTGCCTTAGACACTGTGGCTCAGCATCCGTGGCTCACGCAGACCAGTTGGTGCAAAAACCTAGCTGGGCATGTCCTGTGCTCCAACCTGGTTTCCAATCTTACTTGTGGGCTAAGGTTTGCTCAGTACTGCCCGGTGCGCCCATTCCATCGCCTTTTCATACACTGACGAGCTGTTGGTGCTACTTTGCCCAGCCTGTCCAACCCCCAGGTCTGGACCACCTGTTCACCAGTGGGAGCTATAACTCACCAGGGGAGCTTCCCAAGTTTCTCCCCCTGATCCCCTCCCAGACCCAGTTCTCATACATGCCACTGGGCTTTAGGCCAGTGCCCAGCTCAGTCTGGCCCTCCCCTTGGCCTTGCATGAGCTGGTGAATGTTGCAGTCCAGCCCACCCCACACCCCACTCAGGATGCACACTCAAGCACTGCTGGCCCGACTAGTCCAGACTGCCGTCGGTTCTCCAATCTGTGATCAATGGCAGGCTCCCCAGTCACACCTAGCTTAGTCCACCACCACTCCATCTCTTGAAGTAACCTGTGGGGCTAGAATTTCCATAGGGTTTGGCCCACACATCCCCCACAGAATCTTCCCCCGGATATGGTTCTCTAGCATGTTTGTTAATGTCATGCTCCTGCTTAATGTGACCGGTCTCTGCTGGATTGTTCTGTTTCCGGCCCTGTCATCCACTTGGACCAGTGGGTATTGTGGTCCAGCTCAATCCTACCCACTTCATACTTGGTCCTCATACAAACCAGTGGAGCTGCAGCCCAAATGGGGCGACTCCTCATAACCCCCACCAGGCCTGCTCCCTTCCCTAGTTCCCATGCATGCAAGTATGTACTGCAGGCTTGTTCAGTCTGTTTCACCTCCCATTAAGCTCTGGTACTTATCAATGGGCATTGAAGCCTAGTTCGACCCAACCAGCCTACTATCCAGCCCACACACATACTGGCAGGTGCCCTTCTGTTTAGCAACCCTGCCCCTGTCCTGGTTTTCGTGCTCTCCAGTGGGAGTAGTTACCCATGAGGGAGGTGCCCACTATCTCCCTACTAGGCCACTCCAACTTCTGGATTGCACACTCTCCAGGTGGTTCTGGCATTTAACTTAACAGAATTTGCCCCTGGTGCCAGTCTCTGCCATCTGATGATGTGGCAAAGCCCTACCAACACTTGCCCACTCTAACTTTGTTTGGGCTGACTGTTCAGAATGGTGCAATCAGGCCCTTCCCCGATCTAGCTCACATGAGGTCCACAGGTGTTCCCCTCACCTGTCTCAGCCTTTGCCTTCAATGCTGTGGCATAGTATCCCTGCCTCCTGTAGACCAGTTGTTGTAAGAGCCTGGGTTGGAATGACATGTGCTCCATCTGATTTCTATTTTTTATTGTGAGTTAAAATTTGTTTGGCCCTGCCCAGTCTGCCCCCTTCCAGTTGCAGTTCGGCCCATTCCACATCCTGTTTTAGGATGCTCCTTCAGGTGATGCTGCCTTGACCTGCCCAGAATGCCATTGGTTCCTTTACCCATAAGTGATGGCAGGTGCCATGGTCACTCCTAGCTTAGCCCCTCACCACCCCAGCCCGCGAGCTAACCTGCAGGACTTGTATTTCCACAGGGTTAGGCCCACACTTCCCCCATAGAGTTTACCCCCAGACCAAATTCTCTCGTGCTGGTAAGTGTCTTGACCCTGCCAAATGTGACCAGTCCACTGTTCCACCACCCAGTCAAGTTATGGTGCCCAGCTAGACAGGCCCCCATCCATAGCTTTGGTGTGGACTGGTGTGTGGCAGTCAGTGAACTCTATGCTAATAGCCATTCTCAGGATTCCTAATTTGGCTGGTGTTTCAGTCTGGCTCAAATAGATCTTATGGGTGCTCCCCTTCAAACCTTCAGGTCTCAGTCCCACTCTTGCCCTAAAGTTTCATGTCCCTGTTACTGGGAATCACCAGGAATTCATGTCTCACCTACACTAAAGCTGGCCTTATTCATGGGTGTCCCTAAGCAGCTATTTCATATCATAAAAACCCCAGAGCTCGCCGCTGGGTGGCCAGCAGGCAGAGCCTGGCACCATTTGGTGCACTGGCCGCCCAAAGCCAAGGACTCAGCCACTGCCTTGCTACAGTGGCTTTGGCCTGAGTCCCCAGTCTTGGATCTGGCCCGACATGGGCACCTCCCACAGCTGCCACTCTGGGGGGTGGGTTTCAAGCCGCCCCCAGCCCCAAGGTCCAAAATCCTCCCAGACTAGTCGACAGGGTGGAGCTAGGACATTAATCCAGTTCCTAAGTTTCCCTAGTGGCTACTCACCCTGAGGGATGATTGCTCTTGAGCCTGGAGAAGCAGAGGACTCAGCCACTGCCTCACGGCAGTGGTTTTGGCCTAGCTCTTCCACTCTTGATCAAGTTTGTGCTAGAACATCCTGGGGAGCAACAATGACCACTCAGATACTTATATTCTTATTACTCACGTGGGAGACCTAGGTGGAGTTCCAAGCTCCTGGCTTCAGCTTGGACTAGTTCTTGCTGTTGTGATCATTTGGGAAGTGAACCAGTGACAGTGTTGTTTTTTTTCCTTTGTATCCCTCTCCATACTTCCTTCCCATCTCCTTCTTCATTCTTCTGCCTTTCAGGTAGATGAAAATATATCAATGCATATTTTTCAAATTATACGTAAATACTTCTTATGAAAGAAGGACTAGAAATCATAACTTGTTCATATTGTTATCCCTGTACAATGTCTTTGATACTGTCATTACTTGTATATTAACATAATAAGAAATATGTGCTATATAACATGCACTCCTTTTTTCTGTTAAAAATTACTTTCTCTGAAAATTACTTTCTAAGAATTTGGAGGGGTTGTGTTAGGAAAGCTTAGTAATTTATGCTTCTCACATTATTAGGACCTAGAAAAACAGAATAACTTTTTAAATTTTTTGCTTATGAACAATTGGGGTTCACTAACTCTAGATAACAATATTTCACCTTTATTGCACAAAACAGCTAGAATATTTTAGCATGTATTCAGCTGGTGTATTAAGAAGCTGGAACCCAAACCTGCCCTAATGAGGGTATGTATTGGAGGACATTCTGTGGCATAGCAGATAAGAAAACCAATCAACCCACAATTTCAACCCACAATTTCGGTTTCCCACTGATCTATCTGTAAAGAGCTGTTGTTAAGCCCTGTCTGTTTGGCCTCCAATGTGTGGGTCAGGAATTGGCATCCACATTGGAAAATGCCGTTGTGGTTTGTGGGGACCAGATCCTGGCTTATTTTCCAAGGGCTGGGTGCAGGCAGGCTGAGTCCTGCCAGACAGCTCCCAGAACTCTGAGCATTGCTATTTTCAGCATTCTTACTTTTTCTAGAATTTAGTAGACTTCCTTTTCCCTTTGCCTCTTTATTTATTCCCCCTCTTCATTTAGAAAGTATTGAGAAGTACTCAAAAAGTTTGTGGAATATATATATTTTTAGAAATTATACATAGATATGAAAAAAAATTATACCAAAATGAGTTTATGTTTAAATTCCATTTTCCAGACTCTTTGGAGCACTTTATAAACTACAGCTAAGACAGTGAAGAGCTGGTTCATTCTTCAAAGGCCTGAATGGTGGACATTGAAATAAGGACACTCCCTCTGTGTGTCTGATTTTGATAGTAGAAGCCCAACTAATTGAGCCATTGTTTTCTGTTTTCTAGGGCTCTAACATAGGAGGCAGGAACTGGGAGTTGAGCTGTGATTGAGCCTAGGAACTTGGATCAGGCATCGGAACTGTTGTTGAACTGTAAGGCCTTGATAAAACTTTGACTAAAAGATAATGAGGCAGTACCTTTCACCACTGCCTATTATTGTGTTATAAGATTTGCTGTGAAAGGAAATCAAGAAGGACAGAAAAAAAGTCAAAGGAAGGATATTCTTTCCAAATTTTGTTTATATAGCACGAGCAAATTTCACATAATTTACAATGCAAATTTAAGAAAGGGTGATGCTTCCCATCTTCCCTTTTGCTTCCTTATATCCCTTTCCCCTAATTTTTATATTAGCATAGTTTCATTTCACTTTGCAGTCACAAGCTTAACAAGGAGATACTCTATAAGGTGGTCAGAAGTGTCTTTAATAGGCGGCATCAGAGCAGAAATAAAGGAGCTCAGTAAGCAGCTGAAGAGTCCTAGTGACACAAAACAGCAACTGCAAAAGCCCAAGTCTAAGGTGTTCACAGAACATCAGTGTGGTGGAAATGCAGAGCGAGGTGGAAAGCGGCAGAAACTGCACACTTCCTCTCAAGTCTTACAAAAAGATATTTACTTATTGAGAGGCAGAGCAAGAGAGAAAGGCACAGAGATTTCCCACCCAATTCTTCTTTCCACATGGCTGCAGCAGCTAGGGCTGTACCAGGCCAAAGCCAGGAGCCAGGAATTTTTTTTTTTTTTTTTTTTAGTGTGGTTGAGAATATTTTTTTAATGTTTGTTTATTTATTTACGTATTTATTGTTTCCTTCATATATCTGATGTAAAAGCAGATTTTAAGGGAGAAGCCCCACCCAGTCTCCTACCCACTGCAGGTCCCAGATGTGGGGCTTGCTCCAAGGGTCTTGCTCAAGTGATCTTGATAGTCCAACAGTTATGAATTGCTGCCACTCTCGCTGCTCCAAGCATGATGTGGTCGTTGAAGATTCCACTGATTGACATAGTCCTTCTTAGAGCCTCCATTTGCCCAGTATTTTCACTGCCAACATATAGCTGAGGTGGTTGATTGACTACTTCTGTCCTCTGTGATAGATGTTCCAGTGGAAGACAGGGCTAGAAACAGAACCAACCCAGCAATTACAACCACCAGCTGATTGGGGTGATGAACTGTGCCAGGCCCTATGCTTGCTAATACATACAAGAATCTGGTCTGGGAATACCTCAAAGTCTCTTTAAGGATCCAGGAATTTCATCCAGCTCTCCTACACAGGTGGCAGGGACTCAAATACTTGGGCCATCATCTACTCCCTTCCCAGGTACAACAGCAGGAAGCTGGATAGAAAGGAGCAACCACCACTTGTGACGTATGAGGCTGATATTGCAAACTGCAGCTTGTTGCACTAGGCAGCAACTCTGGCCCCATTTTTCTCAGTTTTACAAACATTATTAAGCCTTCCACAAAGTCAAATCAATGTTATAATTATCACTATGGGACAAATTTTACTTTTCATATGTAAAAAAATAGTTTTTTTCTTATAGAATCTCATGTATCCTTGGAACTAAGTGATTCTACTAAATCACACAAGGATTGTACTTTATTACTATTGTAATCCCCAACAGACCCTGTCACCACTTTGTATAGAGTGGGTATTCAGGAATATTTGGGCAAATAAATGAGTAAATTAACAACAACATGCCAGTATTATTTCCTTAAGTGTCAACTAAACCAACTGTTTCTACTAATGAGAATGTTACAGTCATCTTATTAGAGTAACATCAAAAACTGCTTCTGTTTTTTCCCTTAATTCTTAATGAAGGTAGTAATTTTTCACTCGATTTTGCTAGAAGTGTTTTAGAACTGAAATTTGAAGGGTAGCAGTTATATCACAGGTGTTTCCCATCTCATTAGATAAAGTCCCCAGGTAATGTCTTTTCCCATTAGGTATCTACAAACAAATGAAAAAAATGACTATGGAAACCCCAAGTCTTTGAATAAATTTCACCTTGTCTAGAAAATAACAAATAAACATCTCTGTTTTTCATGAGCACTTCAATACAATAATAGAGCAGTATTTAAAGAGGTCAATATTATAAATGAACAGCATTGTCCTTGAATTGTTGTGTACTCTTTTCCTAATAAGATATTTCCTGCAATATACATTTGAAAAAAAAATCACTTTTTTTTCCTCAGTTGCCACTATATTGCCACCCTCTAATGTGGCATTTTCTTTGTCTTTGGGTCTGTCAGCACCTTGTGGTTCTGAATATTTTACTTCAAAATGGCAGAAAGCGAGAAACATTATCACATATTAAATTCATCTGAATTTTTGGTATTAGCCAGCATCTTCATCTGAATACTTTTGTACAACAAAAATAGAAGGTATATTTTAAACAATCTTACTAGATTTTTTTTTATCATTTTATGAAAGTCAGGGTTACTAGATTCCTTGCTATAATTATAGTGTGATTCTAAGAACAGAGAAATACCAGTATCTATAACATATTAGGTTAGAAATTTTTTATGATTCACATTATTTAGTCCACGGCATTTTGCCACCTGTGGATGGATTTCCTTTAGACAGGCTGATCCTTTAGACTTATAAGCTGGAAACCTCTTCCTGACTGGTACAGATCATGAAAGTTACCAATATACCATGAGTAACTGTCATTTTTTGAAAATATCCATAAATGTTCAAAGTAATCCCCTGGCATGCATGTTAATTTACTTGCTTTGATGTTGAACTAAGGGTTTGAGTCTTTAATCATTTCCTAGTCACCTGGATTTTACCTTATTAAATGACTATCTGGTCTTCTCTTTTGGCTTTGAGTTATGGGACATCCACTGCCAGTAGAGGAACAATATCTCACCAAGTGTGTTGATATTTCTTTCTTTATAAAGACCTGTTTATTTTAAAGTAGAGTGACAGGGAGAGAGGAGGAAAGAGATAAATGGGTTGCAAATAACCAGGCAGTTAGCTATCATCAGCTGCCTTCCCAGATATATCAGCAGAGAGCTGGATTGGAAGTGGAGTAGCTGGGACTTGAACTGGCAATCTTATTTGGTATGTAGACATTGCAAACAGCAACTTCACCTACAGCATTACAACTCCAGCCCCTATTTTTTTTATGTACTTGTAAAACAGTGTTTCTTTGTATATTTTCAGCTATTTTCTAAGCCCAACATTTTACTCCATTTTATAGTCCTACTCAGTCCCAAGAAATCATTTCCACTACCCAGTGATTAATATTTTATTCATTGTTTCCTTCTTACAAATTTTTTATGCTAAAGATTTATGTTTTTCCCATGATGCAGATTTACATGCATATAGGATTGTCCCTCTTCCACTTCTCTCTTCCTGTATTTATGCCCAAGTTATTACAATGCCATGGTCATTCGTTTTATTGTTACAGGCTTATTTTTCTGATAATAAAATGTACCATGACATGGTAAATATAGGAAATAGAAGAAAATATTTTAAGAATATAATCTAAGATGTATATTGCATACATCCATTGTTTCCCATTATGCTAATCTCTGAGTTTATAGGGTTTGCGTGTATGTGCTGTGTATTGTCACATCAGAATATATTTCTTTTTGGTACTAACTTATTTCACTGCCATAACAATTTCACCTGGGCCCATTTTGTGGCAAACAATAACATTTCATTATTTTTATGACTAAGTAGTATTCCATGGAGTAAATGTGCCACATTTTCTTTATCCATTCAATTGTTGATGGCCATCTGGGTTGCTTTGATGATTTGGCTATGAATTGTGCTGGTATAAACATGAGGTTGTAGGTACTGCTCCTCTATGCAGATTTCATTTCATTTGAATATATTCCTGCTACTGGCATGGCTGGGTCATCTGGTAGACCTATTTTCAGTTCTCTGTGGGATCTCCATGCTGAATTCCATAGTTGCTTCACTGTTTTGCATTCCAACCTGCAAAGGGTTAGAGTAGCTTTTCCCTTTCAACCTCACCAGCAATTATTGCTAATTTCTGTATGTAGGCCATTATCACTGAGGTATGAGAAATTGCATTATGGTTTTCATTTGCATTTCCCTGATTGCTAGATAACCTTATTCATTTATTTAATTTATTTCTTTTTTTAGTTGAAAGACAGTTTTACAAAGATAAGGAGAGACAAAGATTTTCCATTCTCAGGTTTACACTCTAAAAGCCACAATGGCCAGAGCTGAGCTGAGCTGATATAAAACCAGGCTCCTTTTCCAAGTCTTCCACACAGGTTCAGGTCCCCAAAGACTTGATCCATCCTCTGCTGCTCAAGGCCATAAACAGGGAGCTGAATAGAAAGTAAAGCAACCAGGACATGAACTGGCATGGGCAGAGGATTAGTGTGTTATGCCAGCACATTAGCCCCTCAATTATTTCTTTAAGCCTTAAAATACATAGTGACAGGCGCGGAAGACGGACAGAAAAGGGTCTTATATCTGCTGATTCACTTCAAGAATTCCCACAATAGAGTAATTCTATGAGGCAGGACTCCATGTAGGACTTCATGTGAGTGGCAAGAGCCTAAGTACTTGGACTGTCATCTGCTCCCTCCCACCTTCATTAACAAAACATTGAATTGGAGACAGAGGAGCTGAGAGTTAAATCTGTGCTCAGTATGGAATGGATCAGTCTCAAGCAGCATTTTAGCGTGCTGTACCACAATGTCTGCTCCAATTTATTTTATAAAAATTCTTTATATATATGGCAATCAGAGAGCTACTGTTTGGTTAATAGCTCTCCAAATTTTTGCAACAACCAGAGTTATGCTATACCAGAAACCTGGAATTCTATGTAGATAGCAGGAGTACATATATTTAAACATTAGCAGGAAACTGTCCTGGAGTTTGAATTTTGACTCAGGTTAGGTGTACGGGTGTCCCCAGTGTGTTAGCATTGTACCATTTGCCCATCCCTAATTATTTGATTCTGCTTTGGTCCCCATAATATTCTAATTCCTCTGCCTATCAAATTTCTCAAGACTGTCAGTGTGTTTGCATTTACAACTGAGGATGAAAATACTTTTTACTACCTGAAAAATAATGCATGTGGGGTCTGGCTTTGTGACTGTCTGCGATGCTGGCGTTCCCATCTTGTGCCAATTTGTGTTTCAGTTTCTTCCTATCTGAGTCAACTCCCTGCTAATGGCCTGAGGGAAAAAAAAAAGCAGAAAAATGGACCAATACTTTGGGCTCCTGTCACCCAAGTGGAAGACTCAGAAGAGGCTTTTAGTTTCTGTTTGGCCCAACCCTAACTGTTGTAGTCATTTGGGGAAAGGACCATCAAATGGAAGGCCTTTCTCTGTCTCTCTCTTTTTGCAACTCCAACTTGCAAATAAATAAATACTAAAAAAAAAAAAAAAAGAAAAAGAAAACTAATTTATGTACTCTGCCTGGACTGATTAACCTTATGATCCTCTGCACTAAAAGACTGGGTGCGTTATATATCACTGTCAATGGTTAGAAAGCAATGTAGTCAGAGGTGTTCAATGAACATAGTTTGTTTTAGTCTTTAAAATTATCTTGCTTTGAAAACTTTACAAGAAGAAAGATCTGGGTATGCAATAGAAAACTTAATCCAATATAAATTAACTGCATGTATTCTTTTGAAAACATTAGCTATGCAAAGTCAATGTATAGGAAAAATGATAAATTACTACTAGAGATGTCCATATGCTAATGTTGGGTACTTAAAAGTATACAATGAAATATGCCAAATGATTAAAAGCAAACTCTTCCCTTAGCATGCTTTATGGAGTACTTACTTACAGCCTTGTTTATGATGAAAAAAGTGAACTTCAAGGAAGTCAGTTGATTCTTCCCCAAATCATAAACTACTCAACAATGGAGATGACACCCTTGCTCCAGAGGTAAAAGCTGAACATGTGTTTTACCGTTCTTTAACTGCATACTTAGATTTTAAATTAGAGCCAACAATATGTTAAGAAAACAAAATATAAAAAAAAGTTTCACTTAAGATGTCAATAAAGTTTTACTTTATTGATAAGTCCATGATTTATTTGCTTTAAAAGCACAGGATATGTAGGAACAGGGATAACCTTATAGAGGTTGTTTTTGGTCTAGTTACTGTGATAGGCGTGCTAAAGACACTGGTTTTATTCTCATGACAACTTTATAAGATTCATTTTCCATGTGATTCATGAGCAATAATTATGAAACTTAAACCGATATCTCCTTGGCAGGGAGGATGCTGTGGTCTTCTTTAGTTGTGTTGATACTCTGGGAAAGATGGGCATATGCCTATTAATTGGAACATGTAATATTTTATTAGCATTACTTAATGACAAATCACCTGAATTTAAAAAGTTTTATGATACAAAATTCTAACTTCAGTAAAGATTGTACAGATGATAGGCATACCACATAGTGAGAGCTGTAAATGTTGAGCTTGATAGTCCAATTTGATATGAAAGTAGTCAACTGTTCCCAGTTTAGACCTCAAAAACAATGTGAATATATCCTGTTAGACCTATTCCTTTAAAAAAATTTTTTTTGGTTTTTATATTATCTTTTAATTGCATTTTTTAATCATATAATTACATAGGCTTTGGGATTTCCCTTACCCTATCCAAATTTCCTCTGCCCACTGATTTCCCCTATATTACTACAATAGTATAGTCTTCTGTAAACAGTCATAAATTTATCATTCTGCTATTTTAAGTGTATCATGACATTGCAGGTACAAGCAATAGCCAGAGTCCAGCATCCTATTGTCAAGGTATATTTCAGTTTTATAAATCATCTTTGATTTATAAGTAGAGAGACATACTGCATTGTATCTTCACATCTGGATATGATCATCTCTATTACACAGTTACTATACATTCCTTTAAATGAAAAGCCATAAAACAAAATCAACAACAATAATGTTTAAAAATTTTTACATCATGGAGTTAAATACCATGCTACTGAATGACCAATGTGTTGATCAAGAAAACAAAGCAAAAAAAACCTTTTTGGAGTGAATAATGCTACTATATGGTCTATGAGTCAATGAAGAATTTAATAAGAGAAAACAAACTTTTATGAAGAAATAAAAATCAGAAACAAAAGTATCAGAACCCATGAGTTGCAGCAAAAACAGTACTGAAAGGGCTGTTAATCTTGCATTTGCATGACCTATCCCAGAAATACAGTGTGAAAATAAAACACTGCCCTCCCCACCACAACTTAAAAGATATATGTACCCCAAAATGAATCTTAGCTGAAATTAATGGCATGGTTTCTTTTGAAAAATTTTTTTAATTTTAAAAATTTAGTAATTTTTTTAATTTAAGTAAAAATAATTAAAAGGCATGGTTTATTTGAAAACTATGCTCAGTAAAGTTAAGAGTGTTAAACAGATTATCAAAAGAAAAAGGTTTTGTGAATATTTTTTAGCATAAAAATAACACTTGCCAAGAAAAGGAAAAATCATTATCCCAATAGGAAAAGAGCCAGGAGAATAGGTAGACTTATCTGCCAGAGAAGATCTAGAAATATTCCATGGAATGAATTTTCCAGTAATTTCAGGAGAGTTTTTTAAATGACCATACTTAACAATGTTTGGTTAAGAATAGATATATGGCTACATGTTGCTAGAGGGATTACAAATTCTCATGGCACTTTTGGAAAACGATTTTGTCAGTATGAATATACATATGGAAGCAAAGTAAATACTTCAATTACTAATTTCCTTGCTTACTGATATTTCCAGTTTTTGTTTACCATCAAAGTATGTTGTGAATATATATGAATATAAATTCAGGCACATTGATAACTACGTTAGATTAAGTGTACAAGTTTTTACACAGGATTGCATTTTAGATATAATGGTAGTGTAATACTTTATAACTTGGTATTTTCTTTGCATGTACTCAATAGGTAAATTGAATTATTTCATATCAAAACATATAGTAACAACAATCTGGCATTATATCTGTACCCAGGTTTCTTAAACAAATATCAGTTCGTTAAAGGTGCTAATCTTTGGTAATTTGTCCCTCGTCAAATATACATTTTAAAAACAATATTTTTCCATAGTGAATTTACGCCACATTTTCTTTATCCAGTCATCTGTTGATTCTATTTGTTAGTATGGCATCCGGGCTGTTATAAACATGGGATATAGATAACTTTTGTATGCATTTCATTTGGATACGTTTCTGGCAGTGGGATGACTAGGTCATATAGTCAGTCCATTTTCAGATATCTGGATGTGTACATACTGTGTTTCATATTGGTTGGAGTAGACTATTATAAATACTGTATTTTTAAAGAATATATAAAGTGGAAAATTTCTCACATATCTCACAGTACAGATTTATCAGTTTACTGATACCCCTCACTCCCATCCACACCCCCAATCTACCCGCTTCCTTCCATTCTTTTCTAGTTTTTATATTATCATACTTTTATTTATCACAAGTTTAAAAATCCTACAAAATAACAAAGAATAACAAAAAAAAATTGAAACAAAGCCAAACCAGACCAAAAAACCCTGCTATTACTCAGGTGTATAAAAGGTTGTATATAATAACCAAATCCCAGACTGTCACTCTTGCACCTATAGATTACAACGTGTATTAACACAGATTAAGAGAAACATAAGATGCTTGTCTTGTTTGGCTTGTTTCTCTAAGCATAATGGTTTCCATTTAGTTGCAAAATGACTGGGACATATTCCATATTGTATATATAACATTTTCTTTACTCTTTTGATGGACATCTGAATTATTTTCACATTTTACTTATTGTGAATTGAGCTGTTATAAAATTGGAGTTACAGGTAGCTGTCTCATGTACTAACTTTATTCCATTTGGATAAATTCTCAGAATGGCTGAGTCATATGGCAGATTTATTCTCAGACATCTCGGCAATATTTATGCTGTCTTCCATAATGGTTGTGTATTCTCACCAACACTGGAATAGAGTACCTTTTCCATCACATCCTCACCAGAATTTAATATTTTTATTTGTTTTGTCTTGTTTTGTTTTGTTGATGGTAACCATTCTAACTGGAATGAGTTGAAACATCGTTGTGGATTTTGTTTGCATTTCCTTGTTGGCTCATGACCCTAAGCATTTTTTCATGTTTCTGTTGTTCATTTCAATATCATGATCGAGAAATGGCATTCATGTCCTTTGCACATTTTTAACTAGATGGTTTGTTTCATTGTTTATGGAGTCTCTTGAGCTCTTTGTAGATCCTGGATGATGATGCTTTATCAGTTGCATAGTTTGCAAATATTTTCTCACATAATATTGGCTGTCTCTTCACTTTGTTGATGATTTCCTTTGCAGTGCAGAAGCTTCTAATCTGGATGTAATTTCATTTGTTTCTTTTTCTTATGATTGTTGTATTTCTAGGTTCTCTCCCAAGAAGTCTTTGCCTATGCCTATGTCTTGCAATGTTTCACTGAAATTTTCTTCTGCTACTTTTATGGTGTCTGGTTGTAGATTTAAATCCTTGATCCATTAAGAGTTAAATTTTGTGCTAGGTTTAAGGTGGGGGTCTGGCTTCATATTTTTGCATGTACAGATTTGATTATCCCGGCACAATTGTTGAAGAGGCTGTTCATTCCCCCTGGATTTTTGATTTTTTTTTTGATTTTTGGCTCACTTCAAAAGTAATCAGCTATGGATGCATGGGTCCATTTCTCGGGTTTATAATCTGCTCTGTTGATGTTCAGATGACCGGTACCAGACTGTTTTGAAAACAACCCTGTAATATACTTGAAGTGTGGTATTGTGATACCTCCAGATGTTTTTGTTGTTTAAGACTGTTTTATCTACTCTGGATCTCTTGTATTTCCTTTTGGTAGTACAGACATATTGGGTATTCTACCAATCCATAACATGGAAGGTTTTTCCGTGTTTATCTTTTCCTATTTCCTCCTTTAATTTTTTTTTTTTGTAATTTTCATCTTAGAGATCCTTCACAACCTTGGATAAATCTATTTCAAATTATTTTTTGTTGTTGTGGCTATTCTGAATGGAACTAAACTTGTTCTTTCTCAGCCGTAAAACTGTGTATAAAAAGACTATTGATTTTTGTGTGTTGATTCTACAATCTTAGCAAACTCTTACAAGTTCCAATAGTCTCTTAGTGGTAGAATCTTGCAGCTGAGCGGATGCAGCTGGAAGCAATTATGGTTAATGAAATAAGCCAGTCTCTATGAAACAATATCATATCTTTTCCCTGATCTCTTACTGCTAATACCCAGACAAAATGTGTACCTTATGAGTGCAACTGACACTCTAGAATTTAATTATTATTTACCATATTTATCTGTATTCCTGAGGAATAAGGTTTTTTTTGACTTGCTGTGTTGATACCCTTACCTGCTAGAATGTTGAGCCTGTGACTAAAGTGAAACAAAAATGTCATTGTGAAAATTAAGAAAAAAAAAAGGGGAAACAGGGAAGGAGAGTAGCATAGGAGGTGTCACTATGCTCCTAAAGTAGTTTTGTGAAATATGTGGAATTTGTTCACTTTATATAAATAATAAAATAATTTTGAACCTAGTATCATGTACTATCATAGCTACACTAGTTTTCATATGAGTGAGCAAAAGGAAGAAATTGTCTGAACTGCAATGAAGTTGATAACATTATTAACTTTGATTTGGTAAAGGACTTGTCAGACTGGAAAAATACACCTAAAACATTTTCTGCTTCTGCTTGTCTCCAGTAATTCAAAGAATATTGAAATAATTTAGTCTTCACTCCTATTTGTCTACCATATCATCCTCTGACCAAGTTACTTTACTGATCATGATTGGAAGAATGCTTCTTTCATTAATTAAAAACAGTGATTTTTATTTTGGTTTTATCATAGAACCTTTGTATTTCTTATATGCATCAGTTCAAATACACAGAAATGGCTTTGTTTCTGCAGAGATAAATGCTTCTAATAAAATCTGAGAGTTATTGATCATTGTTGAGTATTTTAAGATGCTTTCATGATGTTGAAAAATCTTAAATAATTTCATCGAATACTAAAATGTACTTAGGAATCAGTGGTATGTATGTATAGATGTATTTTCTTAAAGGGGAGATAATCAGACAATTTGTGTAAGTACTTCATTGTCTCTCATACAGTATGTGTGACAATCCCATATGCCGTGCCAGATATTGTGGTATATTTTAGTCATGAAAGATGCCTAAGTCAAACTTTTTGTAAGGAGCTTTAGAATCTACTTGAAGTAAACTGATGGGAGGAATGAAACATTGTGAGAGAGGGGATAAAAATCTGTATTGGACAAGTATTGAGCTCAAAGAGCAGACCTCTTTATTCCAGAGCTGATTAGTAAAAGACAGATAATCAGCTGTTCAGGATAGTTGAACAGTTTTAGAGGAGTCATAAGAACAGTTGAATCATCTGGTTACCCTGGAGAAATAAAATGTCGAGTGATGTGGCTAGACTGTAAGTGGCAAATAGGGGACCAGAAGAGGCTGTCAACACCAGTTTAGAAAGTCTTCCTTCAGACCACAGAAGCAGCAGGTTATCTTACACCTAGTCATCCACTGTGGAGTATTCAAAAAAGAAAAGAAAATAGGAAAAGATGGTTACATTTTCTTTTGTAGGGGCTGGATATCTTGTTGATCAAATTAATTTCATATAATTGATCCAGACTTCATTGATATTTCCCAAGAAATGTTTTAAAGCATTTTTATGACACCACTGTTTTTTTTTTTTAATTTCTTGTACTTCAATCAGAAAAACATTTTAGCAAGATCAAGTTCTTGGAAATTTGAAACACTGGTTTTGAGACATTTGTTCATTGTATGAACAATTTTAAATTGAAAATGCCAATGTGGCCTGTCTCACACAGAAATAATACCCTGTTATCCATCCTTGGCAGTGACCGAACAGAACAGCACAGAAGTCTGCCAGTCCCTGAGGGCTGGAGTGCTGGCTGGAGCCTGTTTTTAAGATGGCTCCGATTTGTAACTCTTTCCCTTTCTTAAAAATTTTGTATTTATGTTATATGTTCATAATTCCCTAGTAACTGGGCAGAGGAAGAGTATCTTGAATGGTGTACAGAAGCAAATATCTTATAATATTTTAACTAAGGACAAGTTTGAAGCAGAAAATTAAGTTAATAAAATTCTAATTAGGATGCATTTAATGAAAGCATTCTGTATTTAAATCAACAATTAACACGTGTAGGACAACTTTCCTAAAATGCTTCAATATTCTTACACCTTTTAAAAATATTTATTTTTATTTGAAAAGCAGTTACAGAAGAGAGGGAGAGACCGAGTTCTTCCATTTGCTGGTTCACTCCCAATATGGTCACAATGGCCAGAGCTGAGCTTACCATAAGCTCTGTGAAGATCTCTTACACAGGTACAGGGTACTAAGGCTTTGGCCCATCCTCTGCTGTTTCTCCAGGCTACAAGCAGAGAACTGGGTCAGAAGTAGAACAGAAGGGATTAGAACCCGGGCACTGCAGGTGGAGGCATTGTGGGCCTCTGTGTAATACTCCTGCCCTTCACCTCCCCTTGCAAGATTACAGTTTATGCTAAGGCATTATTTGATGTATTAGTTTCAGTGTTGCTGCTTTATACTCTGATGATATTAAGCTTTAGTTTTAAAATTTATTTGAAAGTCAGGGCATCAGAGATAGAGTGAAAGAGACACTGAGATTTTTTCCAACTGCTGATCCACTTCCCAAATGGCCACACCAGCAAGGTCTGAGCAATTCCAAAGCCAGGATCCATGTACTCAATCCTGATTTCCCACATGAGTACAGGTGACCAAATAGTTGGATCAATTTCTGCTGCCTTCCAGGTGCATTAACAGAAAGTTAGAATGGAAAAGAAATAGCCAGGACTTGAATTGGAACTCAGATACAGGGTGCTGGTGTCATAAAAAGTGGCTCAATCCGCTGTGCCATAAATCTGGCCCCATTTAAAAAATCTATCATTCATAGTTCATTTGCTGTGGTGTTTCATTTTGAACCCTAGTTGTTGTTTGCACTGCATTTTGTATGTTTTTTTTCATGTCCCTTAGAGGAGGAGGCATGTATAAACTCTGTCAATATTTGAATAGAACCATCTTTAAAACATTACCATTAAGCCATTATGGATATAACTATTTTAAATCTTTTGATTATAGAGCTGTGTACAATATGCTCAACATTGGTAATCATCAAAACCTCTATGAGATACCAGCTCACTCGAATTGGAATGTTTACTGTTTAAAAACGTGAAAGATAGCAAGCCTTAGAATGTGATGAAAGGGGAACCCTGACACATTATGAGAATGTGAATTAGTAGAGTTCTATGAAAACAGCATGGAGTTGCTTCAGAAAAGTCACACATGGTCCAACCATTTTCTATGTACACATTCAAAGAAAATAAATCAGTATGTTGATGAGACTTCTATGCTTCTCTGTTTATTGCAGCACTGTTTGTAATAGTTTACACATAGGTTCAAACTAAGTGACACTGAAATATAAATGGATAAAGAAAATTTGTGGTATAAACACAATTGGGTGCTATTAAATAACAAAAGAAATGCTGTCATTTGTGACAACATGGGTGAATCTGGATGAAGTGGTTGCTGAAACAAGCTAGACACAGAATGACAAATATTGCAAGATTTTGTGTGTGTGTTGTGTGTAAAAAATAACATCATAGGTCTGATAGAAACTTAGAGTAGAATGATGGTTATATCAGAGGGTGTGGTACTATGGAGGGAAATATAGGAAAATAAAGGCCAAATATATATAATGAAATAAGAGGAAGGAATTCAAGAGATCTCATATTGTAAGCAGGGTGACTTTTGAAAATGTAAATAAATAGAATTAAAAAATATGGGATGAGTGGATGTGATGTACTCTTACCACAAAAAATGGTCACTAATTGTGAGGTAATGCACTTCGTAACTAGCTAGATTTATTGACTCCACATTGCTTGTACAAAGCACCTACTTGTACTTTATAGGAATCTGTTAATTAAAACTGTGACTATAAATCTTGGACTTTATTCAATTTAGAATAGAAGAACTTATTAATCTTTCAGATTAGTAGTAGTCTCATATTTTGTAGTTTAAAGGGTTTATTTCTTTGAGGTGAGCAGTATAGTTTCAATGTTATGCATGTCCCTTAAGAAATATGGTATAAAAGGAGAATTGGAAGTATATTTGCAATGTAGGCTGACTCTCTTACATTTTAAATGGTAACTTATAATGATTACTGTTATAAGGTGAAGTATATCACAAAATGTTAGAATAAGTTTTCAAGTATCATTGTATTATTTTCATTATAAAATATTTCTCGGTGGCATCAAAGATGTTGATGATGATCTTCATGTAATTAAAGTGCTCAGATGAAATTTATCTCACTCTATTCAAGGAGGATAAGATAATTTTTTTTTTGGTGTGGAAAATCTGCTGCCTGATAATTAACACTAATTGTATAGCTACCTATCTCTAATATGCCTACTTCTTTCTACCCAACCCCCACCTGATTTGGATGATCTTCTTGCTGTAATCTCTCATACACAGCAAAGATGGATGGATCAGTCGGGGAATTCTCTACCAGCTCTGCTTCTCTGAAACCACAAAGTCAGGAAATGTAATCAGAGTGCTCAGCTGAGCCAGAACAAGAGCTTTCCTAATGGGTAACTGTGACTTGAGAAATCACATCCATTAGATAAAGTGATTAAATATGCATCAGTCCTTTGGCAGCAATGCCATGCAGATACTGCAAAACATGAGCACATGACCTGCCTCTCCTGCTTGAAAAAGAAACATGCTTTAGACTCCACCATTTGTCATTCCTAAGTTCTTCAACTTAGTTGCAGAAAGTCATGTTCCTGTGAAAGGTTCTATGCCATTCATGATTTCCTGTGACCTATTAATTTTGTTGCTGATAAGCCTTACAAAAGATACTGCTGAATTACTAGCCCTCCTACAGTGTGAGTTTTGTTTCATCTTACTCTTTTGTTTGTTTGTTTTAGGTATTTTATACTTCAAATTGTTTTGCTTAATTCTTTCCCCCAGAAGTCTTTGTGTCCAACAATTAAACTTTAAACCTAGGTATGTATTGATAGTTGTTTCTTATTTTCAGTTATAACCACCTTTCAATTAATAATAAGCTGTCCTTCCTGTATCATTACACTGACTACTAGCACAGTTGAGGTAATGCATGCACTTAGAATGTTCCTTCTGAGTTATGAACAATCTTGTCTTTCCCCTAGAGACTATTAGCAGGCTCTGCAAGATGACTGAATGAAAATGTCTATCATCATGAAATCATCGCTAATTAAATTAAAAATACCATAGTAAAATTTTGTCAAACATCTTCTCTTACAGAGAAGTTCCTGGGAGTGCATTTGAATGTTTCTGGGGTAGTAGAAATAAAGTTAAATGACAGAATTTACGCTTAAAGAATTTCAGTAATGCATTCATAAGGCACATATGCATACTGAATCTTCACTAACTCAGACCTTCTCCCTGTATTCTTGTTTCTGTGAATCTTTAAAGAGCAAAAAAAGAGGGGTGTATCACTGATAACTGATGATATCATTTTGTGTAGTTGAGAGATATGGAGAGATGCCAATATTGATGAGACAAAAAGGTTGGAGATACTGCATAAAAATATGTTAGGAACCAAAAGAAATGAAAGAAATGCCTGAAGGAGCACTTTCCCTAATGTATCTGACCGTCTCTCCAGTTGTGTAGGAAATTCACATCAACTGTAAATTATGTCTGAGGCAAAACAGAATCATAGAATTTTCAAACTTTCCAGATATTCTTATCAAAGATATTCTTTTTTGTTTATTGTTTATCTGTAAGCAAAGATACTTTTGTAACAACAAAGCAAGTTATACACAAGTCCATGAAATGAGTAAAAAAGACATCGGTGTGATACATATATAGATTGTGTGTGTATAAGAAAGAGACCAAATTTATTTATTTGAAATGCCTGGACAATTCCAGATTTTTTTGATAAAAAGCATATTCTAATTTAAAACACAAAGTGGTCTTCTAATTTGCAGAGTAGACACTGCACCATCTCTGTTTTCTCTGGCCACATTACATAGTTTTAATATTCTTAACTTTCAGGATGAGGAGACAAGATTCAATATGCTAATAATTAAATATCTGATTCAGCTCAGCTCATAAATTGAAATAAAATTAGATTATATAGAAAATAAGAAAAGATACAAAAGATCTTATAACATCATGGTTCCTTTTCTCTCCTTTCATTAAGGCCTGACATTTTGAGCTCTTTCTCTAACACACACACATGCACTCACATACATTTACACACACACACTGACTCACAACACATACACACACTTTTTCCTTTCCTTGCTTTTGGAATACCAAACAATGAATATTATTGTGTATCATGTTAGTTAAATATTGGGAGTAGAGTGATGAATGAATAAGATGGTAATAGACTAGAGAAAGATCCTTTCATCAAATCTCCATGAAAGTGACTACATTGGGGATTTGATATATCACATGTAAAATAACTGTATAAATGGATCTTGAAGGATGGATATGAATGTTCATTGGAGCACAGTCAGCAATCCAAAATTTAGGATTTTGGGTAGATAGCTAGGAAGAAGGCCAATAGTAATTAGAAAAGACCCTTGGGTTGATCTCATGAGCTGTGAAGGGAGTCACTGACGGTTCTTAACCGAGGAATGACATCTTCAAGTATAATAATCTCTCAACAGTAACGTATATCCTATGGATTAAAGAAAAACAAAATGGAAGCCTGGAGGTTAATTTTGATAGTATAGATGACAGGAAATGGAATGGTTTTAGGGATGATGTAGACAGCATAATCAAAGGACTGTGGTTTCAATATTAAGAGTCTATTATGAGTTCCCCAGAAGGAATATCATTTCCAGCACTGTGTAGGGTTGTATGGTCTTTGATGAAAAAAATGATTTTTTAACTTGAAGGATATATTGAGTATCAAAAGTAGCTGTTACTCAAAATTTTGCTGTTGAAGTCCTTTCCATTTAGCTACAAGTATGATAATGAACCAACAACCACACATGTGCCTAAGTGATAAATGACCTAGTTTTCCTTGCTTTGTAAAGCAATTGCTTCCTGGCATTTTGTTTCCTCCTCCTCTCTGAGGGCTCACTTTTCAGCTAACATGTGAAGCATCTCCACCACAAATGTGCATCTGAATTAGGTACCCAAGATCCTGCTGTATTGACAAAAGGCTTAATCTTTCTGGAATATGCTTAAGAAATTTGCTAAATTTTAATACAGGACCTGTGTTTTTCTGCATTTAAAAATTCACTTTACAATGTGTGCTCTATCTTTCAAGTTTGTCCTACTTTTTCTTGAATTAATATTCTTTTTTCTTTCCTCTGATACCATTTTATAAGCCCTAGATCATAACATACCAAAGCTCTTAGGTTCTGGTACATGAGTTTAAATTCACACAGAAGATGGTCTACCAGTCAGTTCCTAGTCCTTAAGACAAGTGTTCATGGATCTATTTTCAGTGCTGTCATTTATTGATTGCTTCAGAAAAATTATTGATGTGTTTATAACTCAGAAATAATGATGGAATAATGCTAGCAGTGCCAAGGCATGTTTTGAACATTAATTGTTAATTATGTAACATTTAGTGAAGAGGCCTTCTATGTGGCACAGAAGTTGGGGCTTTTTGCTTCAGTCAAGGCATTTTAAGTAGTGCTTCCCCTAAAGTAATAAATGCAGCTTGTGTGTAAGATATATCTCTGTAGGAATACTGGTCTCCCAGAATGATGATGGAATGCTAGTAAAATTCTCCCCAGAGTGTCAAAGACTTTCTATGAGCAATGAGTCGTAGACCACCTAGTCGTGGAGTAATGTGGTAAAATAACTTTTATCTGTACTCTTGATTACTTGGCATGTTTAAAGTATTTTCATATTTTAAGCCTAGAGTTGTTAGGGGCAAACATCAGAATGCTCCACAAATTAAAGATCTAGAGGAGATTAATAAGGGCAGAAGGGAGTAATCTGGGAAGAACGAGAATGAAGAAACAGTGCTTGAAAAATCTTAAATGTTCAACACTAGCAACTCAAGAGTTATCCCTAAATACCATTTTAATTAATTCAGTGTAGATAATACATTAAAATGAATCAGGTAGGTGTTAGTAAATCACATGAAGATTATGGCAGTCACATAAATGACAAGTTCAAGTCTGATCTCTGTTAGAATTACCCAGCTTTTCAATAAATAACTGTTTTTACTTTGAGGTTCAAATGATCTAAATGTCTCAAAGTTGTTGCTCAGATGTTTTTCTGTGATTTTTTTTTTTTTTGTCTTTCTGAAGTTTTTGCTCTCCTGGCATTTTAACTTTTTCTCAGAGAGTATATGCCTTGTTACGTGTATGTATTATATGTGCCTTCAGTGAGCTGCATTCCAAAATGTTCATCAAATTTTGGAGAATTGAGATAATTTTCTTTGAACCTACTGAATGTTTAATAAATTTGCAGTTACTTTAAGTGTCTCAGCAACAGCGGGTCTCTTTGTGGTCCCTGAAGTCATTGATGTGCTTGGTTTTGTTGTCGTGGTAGCAGGTGAACCATGTATCTCACACACAAGTGATCATTTTTTCCCCAGTTTGAGCACAGCATCTCACATCATTAGGAGGCACGTCCTAGTGGCCCATCTCTGTTGTCTGCAGGTAAATTTTCAGTTCTCTTGGTACTCTCCATATTAAAGTGCATTTTACATAGCAGGAATTTGTTGTTTCCTCTTACTTAGATGATGAGCTAAAACTGCTGCTTAGCACACTGGATACCGCTTCCACATGGATACTGTGACATTTTGACTGCTGGACTAATTCAAGCCTATTCACAGTAAAATTCACTCAAATCTAATTTATGAGGCCTAAAATGTAGTTGGGGCTCCTTTTTGTTGCCATAATAAAAGTCTATTTGTAAGATAACAAGCATATGACCTAAATGCTCTGCTTCCTCTATGGGGGAGAATCTGTGTTTAGTGATCACCTCCGATGTATCTAAGACTTTCTCATCCGATATCTCATAAGAGCATGCTGTGATATCAGTGAAAAGGTTTTCATCTTTCAGCTTGCTATCTTGTTTTTTTCTGACTTTACTGATACATTAGGTGGCATTCCATAAAATATTTATGACAAGGGTCACTGGAGGGATTTCAAAATAAATCAAAATCTGTAGTGGAGAGAATAACCATACCAATAAAAATGTTTATTTTGCATTTTACCCAAGATCTCCCACATTATGATTAATTGCTGGTATGATTATGTATACAGCTGAGATAGATGTTTAAAATCTATTCTCAAGTTATTTCTGATCAATACCAGTGCTTTTATAAGGTTGAATGATTCTGATGACAGATGAGTAGGAGTACCCTTTCTAAGCCAATATAAAATTTACCAATCTTGGGGCCAGCACAGTGGCAAAACAGGCTAATCTAACTCTGCCTGCCCTCCAGAGTATCCCATTTGAGAGCTGATTTGTGTCTCAGCTGCTCCACTTCCCAATGCAGCTCACTGTCCATGACCTGAAAAACAGATGGTGGCCAAAGTCCTATGACCCTTGCACCCAAGTGGGAGACTTGGAGGAAGCTCCTGACTTCCAGCTTTGGACAAGTGCAGCTTTAATCACTGTGACCATTTAGAGAGTGAACCAGCAAATGGGAGATTGTTTTCTCTCCCTCTTTCTCTGTAACTCTTTCAAAGTAAAATAAATCTGGAAAAAAAAATCCAAAATGTTTAGATTCATGTCATCTCATTCAAAAGCTTTACGCTGCGGGTTTTCATGTTTGACACTTATCTTAACTCCTGGGTGGTTAATAATACCATTTTTAGCAACAAGTTTTGTTTCTTTTGAAAGAAATAATAGATACCAAAAGCTTAGTAAATTAATATATTTCAAGCTATCTCATTAGTGATACTTCCTTTATTTTTAACTAATGTGATGTGCCTAGCAATTTTTCACTTATTTGCTTTTGCCAATTTGGTTTCATTGATTAGAGAAGGATGTTACTGAAGCCAATGGTCTGAATTGCATTCCCATAGGAACAATTAGTGTTTGTCCCTAGAAACACATTATCCTTTCAAACAGTTGTCCTTGACTCTAGCCAGTCATCTCAAACAAATAAGATAGGATTTTAAGATTTAATATTTACTGGGCATGTTTATATTACACACATTATCTGTTTTAATGAGCACGTGGATCATAGTGATGAACAGTAATGGCCACTTTTCAGATGAGGAAACTGGGCTGAGAGACCCATCATCACAGTCAAAAAAATGGCAGGACTAGAATTCAAACCAAGGTCTGACTCCTCAGAACTCCAAATACTCTTTTCATCATTTACTTAAATGCATGTTGCATTTACCATGATATAACTTTGTAGGTATAGGGATTCTTCCCCTGCCTGCCTTTACCCCGACCCCCTCCATTATCCCCTCCTGCTAACATTTCCTCTATTATTACAGTAGTATAGTAACAGTTACAAGTTTAACTTCCTGCTATTTAAAGGCATCATAATGTGGTAGCTATATGTAAAGGTAGAAAAGCTAGTATGCTGTTCAGGCATATTTGTATGTTTAAAAAATGGCAGTCTTACTTTCATTTGTGAGCAGAGATGTGTACTACAATATAACTTTACTTCCTGGTCTCTGATACACTATTCATCTGTGAGAATTACCTATATCTATAATTTGTCTATGATTGTAAAGGCTGTCTTGTATCAAAGAGAACTTACGATATTTGTGCTTTTTGAACTGGCTTGTTTCATTAGTGTGATGGTCCCTAGATGCGGCCATTTTGCTCCAAACAGTAGGATTTCAACCCTTTTCTGGCTTAGTATTCTATGGAGCTGATGTACCACAGTTTATTTATCCGCTCATCAGTTGATAGGCATCTAGGCTGTTTACATGTCTTTGCTATTGTGAACTATGCTGCAGACTGCTCTCTCACATGCAGATTTCATTCCCTTTGGATGTATTCCCAGGAATGGGATTTCTGGGTCATATGGTAGATTAATTCTCAGAAGTCTGAGCACTCTCCTTAATGACTTCCATAGTGCCTGCACTACTTTACACTCCCACCAGTAGTGGAGTAGGATACCTTTTTCCCCACATCCACACCAGCAGGTGGTGGTAGTTGATTTCTGAATGTAGGCCAATTTCACTGGAATCATATGGAACCTCTGTGGATTTTATTTGAATTTCCCTTAGATCCAAGAAACCTGAAACAAGAGTCCCTCTTGCCTGACTTTAAAATCTAAAGGATAATTTCTGTAAAACAAAGCTTTTCCCATTTCTAAGAAAATAACTGGCAAGTTTTTGACATCAGTCAAAACTTGTTTTCAAGCTATAGATGTTGCCAGTTTTGCAAAATATTGGCATGCATATAACATGTGAAACAGTGGGATTTCCAAGTGTGAAATGCTTTACATTTTTTTCTTTTCAACATTAAAAATCAGACAGAATTTGAAATCAAGTATCAAATTTATTTTTCCTGAAAATCTTTCAGAATAAATGTTAAAAACTGTTCTTTTTCTCCTCACCCATAAAAATGACACTTAATTATTTCATGTGAATAGGACTTTTCACCTGCACTGCTCAGTTTAGTTAATTGTACAAAGAAAAGTTATAGGAAGACATTATAAACAAAATATCTGATGTTGCAAGAATGCTAATTTATAAATGTCTTATTCATTCATCTGAAAAGCAAAGTGAAAGAAAGGAGGAGAGGAAGACAGGGAGAACAAGCAATTGGTTGATCAATCCATCTGCTGATTCCCTCCTGAAATGGCTGTAATGGTTGCAATGACTGCTACTGGTCCCATCTAGAGCCAGGAACTTGGAATGCCATCATGGTCTCCCACATAAACAATATTGTCCCAGCTGTTTGGGCTATATTTTGCTGCTTTTCCAGGAGCATGAACAGGGAGGTGGACTGTAACTGAAGCAGTCGGGACTTGAACTTTCACTCTCAAAGTGGTGTTTGTTGAGCTATGATACCATCTCTAAGATTGCATTTTAAAAAATGTAATGTGTAAGTGTGGTACGATGGCTAAGTGGCTAAATCCTTGCCTTGCAGGCACCAGGATCCCTTATGAGCACTGGTTTGTATCCTGCCTGCTCCATTTCCCAACTGGTTCCCTGCTTGTGGCCTGGGAAAGCAGTAGAGGATGGCCCAAGTCCTTGGGACCCTGTACCAACATGGGAGACCTGGAGGAAGCTCCTGGTCCCTGGCTTCAGATCGGTTCAGCTCTGGCCATTTTGGTCACCTAGGGAAAGACGGAGGATCTTTCTGTCTCTGCTTCTGTCTGTAAATCTACTTTTCAAAAAAAAAAAAATAGATCTTACACTTTTTTTTTAATGAAACCTATTGTGCTGCATGCACAAGAACCTTTGTTTGCAGTTGTAAGGTAGAAATAAATAGGGACACATTTGCTAGAGTTCCCAAGGGAGAATTTGGTGGTAGATAAGTGAGGAGTAAAAATCTGCACTGTGACTGTCATATCCAATGTTGAATATGCACACCTAGGAAGAACACTGGAAGAAGTTTATTGAAAAAATAATTCTTGAAAGTTTCCATTTTCTGTTTATTTTAAAGCATGTAGTGTTCTATAATTGTATGTACATTTATACTTCAGTATGTATTAGGACATAATATTGTTGTAGAATCATGCTAACACTTTTTTTCTGGTAAAGATGAATGATCAAAAATAATAGAAGATCTAAAGCCTTAAACAGAAAATCTTCTCTGCCTTTAATGTACTAATCTTAAAACAATACCAGAAGTATATATGCTATACTCGCTGCAACAAAAGCCACAACATCATCTTAAGAAAGGGCAGGCAAATTAAATGTATTAATTTACTCTTGAAATGAAATAGGGCTTATGACTGGTAACCAACCAGGAACATCTCTATTGGGAATTTGTTGAATAGATTGCTTCTGAAACTAATTTAAAAGTTATGTTTCTCTCACAGACTTGCAATGATGCATTAATTCTGCAGTATTGTTAAGTAAATGTGATGTGTTAGTGTTATATGATGCAGGTATATGCATGCCTGTGTGTTTCTATGCTTTCTTCTATGTTTATACCAATCATTGTCAGATATAGTGTGATAATGGCATGACTTTAGAGCTACATAGTTGTTACTCAGTTATTTTTAATGGATTTTTGCTACTCAACTCTACAATATTTTCTATGCATTAGCCATGTTCTTGTAAATTCTACAAGACAAGACAATGTAAGCAGAAAAGAAGTCTCTAGTTTTTGTAGAGTTAAGACAAAACTCTTCCTTGTATTTGCTGAATTAAATATTAGGTTTATGTTATTGAGGATCTAATTTTAAGTTGACTACCTTGAGACATATGCCATCAGTAAAAAGCAACTTAGAATGAAAGAAATAAATGGCAATTTCTCTCCACCTTTTTTCCCCCTTAGGCATTGCATCATAATCAAAAGTAATATAATAACTAATAATTATAGAAAACCTTTCAGACTTTGAAATTGGATCTTTCATTTATTCCACAATTAGTGTAAACTGAGAACTTATATGGGACAGGCCAAGTTCATTTCACTTCCAGGATCTCTATTATGTCTTTTAAAATGAGGAGTCACATGTATATATATTTAGGCATATTAAACAAACCAGTGCCTTAAAAAAATCTATAGGACTACTTTCATTGATCATTTCAACATCTGAATGAAAATAACGATTATAGGCTTTATGAAGTGGTAGACTCACCTTAAATAATTAAATCTCACATTTTGTATTTCAGATATTTTATATTTCACAATATTGGTTGTAAGAACTGTAAACTTTATAAAACAGAATAGCACCCTATGTTTTAAAAGATTTATTTATTTTTATTGGACGGGTGGATTTACAAAGCGAAGGAGGAAAGAGAGAAAGATCTTTCATCTGCTGGTTCAGTCCCCAGTTGGCCAAAATAGCCAGAACTGAGCTCATCCAAAGCCAGGGACTTCTTCCGGTCTCCCACTTGGGTGCGGGGTCCCAAGGCTTTGGACCATCCTCTGTTGCTTTTCAAGGTCATAAGCAGGAACCTGGATGGGAAGTGGAATAGCTGGGACATGAAATGCCCATATGAGATCCTGGCACTTGAAAGTGAAGGATTAAGCAGTTGAGCTATCACATGTGGTCCCACCATGTTATATATAGATTACTGTGTTATTCTTAAATGTGTTAAATATATTTTCTTGACAAATGTCATTCTATTACTTACATGAATGATAAAACGTGTCCCTTTTTCCTTGTTCCTCATCTCAGTTTTGAATTTTACTCAAAGAGGTACTGTCAGTTCAGAGGTTTCCAAAAGAAATGATTCTATAGAAAGAATGTTGGCATAGTCGTGTATGAAATAATACAAAGTGATACAGTTATAAAGAATAAATACATAGATACCTTTTTGTTGGTATACATCTTTACATCAAGGGAGAAGCTAGCCAGGTTGAGGCATTTGCCAGCATGATTGACAAGCTGCTTGGGATGGTCACTTTCTGTCCTAAAGCACCTGTGTTGGAGTCCTGCTTAGGTACATCCTGGGAGGCAGCAGGTGGTGGTACAGCATCTTGAGTGTTTTCTGCCCACATGGGTGACCCAGTATGAGTCCTAGCTCCTGGCTATATCCTATTGCAGCCCCTACTGTCAGGCATTGAGGGCATGAACTAGTTATGGAAGGTCTCTGTCTATCTTTGCTTCTATCTTTGTGTCTGCCTTTTCAGTAATAATAATAATAAGGGTAAGATTTTTCACTGTTACTAGGGAACCGAACTGTAAAAACTAGAAGCCTAATTTAAAAATTGGAAAACAAAGTATCTGTAGTAGTTAATGAATGAAGGAAACTAAAGCACCATGAAAAACACTGTTGATATCGATGTGGAAATTGTACTTGATACAGCGTAACTTATGTTAATGTTAAAATTATGTTTTAAGGGACAATTCATGGCAAATATGGTCAGTATAAATTATAAAGGATGTTCTTCCTGGTTAGATGTTATTTGAGGATTGTATCACTCATTTTTCTTACTGAGATTGGATTCCTATTTGTTTCCTTTAACAGAAAATGTAGTGCTGTATCCAGTGTTTTGTGCCTTGCCTCCAGCTCTCTTTCCAAGAGACTAGCCAGGTACTTTTCTCCCCCAGGAGACTGGATATATTATTACGGAGAATCTCAGAAGTTAAATCACTGGCTCAAGTTTACACAAGAGTGGCAAAGCCAATGTTTGAACCTGTGAGCTTCCAACTCTGCATAAAGGCTTTCTGCCTTTGCACAGCAGACTTGAATTTCAAAAAGAAATGTCAGAAAAACAAAGAAGTGTCAGGGAAAACACTATGTGAGTTGTTATTTTGCATGGAGGATCCTATGTGTTTTATTTTGTATCCCCTTTGTTACCTAGAAGTTATTTAGCTCAAAAGCATGATTTGTCTTATTAATGTGAGATGTAGCACTAATATTAACTCTTTCCCAAAAGCACATTTTTAAGTGACTAGCACGTACTGGGCATGCACTTCTTTATCTGTAAGGGACTCCATTTTATTTGTTGTTAGTTTGATTATTTAAAATAGAGGCTTGGTATGGCATTTTGTACTGGAAGATACTAGATTTAAGAATATTCTATATGCCTTCATAGATTCATTGCATGTAAGGGTGTGGAGTGTTAAAATTACAAAGACATATGGATTCATCACACTTTTAAAAAAATACTAAGAAAATGCATTTTCATCCTAATTCTCTGCTTAATCTTCACATCTTCTCATTTGTTTTTGGCATATATTTAAACAGAGGAAGATTAAAATCAAGCTTAATGTGACCAAACTATTCCTGTCAATAGAAGATTACCACAGAAACCTCTTTTTTGATGACACATTAGCTGTAAGAGGGTTTGTTACTTGTTCATGCATTTAAGGAAGAGCAGTTCTTCTGTCATTTTAAATTTGATTTTCAAATAGCAGTGTGTCTGAAATGTGCCTTAACCAGACTAACAAAATATAGCTTGTAGGTGTTCCTGATGGGCAGTGGTTCTTCAATTAACCTTCTGGGGATTGTTTTATTCAATTACAAGAGCAGTTTAGCAGAAAAAAACTACTCTCTGATTGGATTTCTAAGCTCATTTCTGCTAACCAAAGTCAAATGAGTCATCTATTAGAAAAAATCAATTATTCAAGTGCCAAGAACATTGTTACAGGTATATACTCTAAGCCAAATACTGCTCCATTTTGAACTTTTAAGAACACATGTATCCCTGTCCTAATGTTATATATATGTATTTTTTTTCCTATACTGTAAGATGAATAAAATGGGCTTATTTCTAATTCTGTCTCTACTATACACAGCTCTGTGATCTTGGGCAAACGACCCAACTCTAGATTACACTTCAGTTTCCATATTTATAAGTTGCAAGTTTTGATTTAGATTTCTTCTTAAGTGCTGTCAATCCTACAGCCATGATTTTAAACAGGACTAGTGTGCTGTAAAGTAGACTTAATCATATGCTAAAACAAAAGTAATAGACTCTGTTGGAAGTCTAGTAAGTTACCAAGCTTTCTTACTATTAAAAATAAGTGTTGTTTGTGATACTTATTTTAAGTATGTATAAATATATATACCCAAAGAGTAAAATACCATTTTTATTCTGGATTGTAGACTGAAAACTGTTGTCTAGATTCTTAAGCAGCACTTGCAACCAAAACAAATGTTGTTTTTCAAATGAAAACCAACAAATCACACCTGATCACATTACAAATTTAAACTGTCATAATATTAAAAACTGCCATGCCCCCAGATGAAACACCCCCAAATAAAGCCAGCATAAGCCAGAATCATTCCTGCCTGGATTAGATGTAAGAGTTTTTGTTCAGTTGCCTTAAATAGAGTAATGGGAACATGTGCAAGGTCCTGAGCAGTCCTAAATTTCCCATGGTCAGTTTATTTTTAAGTAAATTACTTAAAAATGGTACTTTTTAGTTATTTTTCTGCCATGTTAATAATTACTTATCAGTACAGAACTATTTTTCTGCCATTTCAGTAGTTGTTTATAGGCAAGAGAAGCTGGAGGGTGCACCTTCACAGAAGATCCGTACAGTCCTGTGGTCCTATTATCTCTTAAAAATTTGGCTCAGGGAATACCAGAGGAAAAAACTAAGAAGTAAAGTACTTACTTTTCATGTGAAAATCAGCCTGTGTGTGATGTCTGTATTCTAGTGGCTGTGCTTCTAAAAGTTACCAAGGCAGTGACATCCCCAAGCTTCTCAAAGTATGCTAATTAAACTCCAGTGCTAAATATCAGCCAGTCACTGAAAGCTCTAATGACTCTGCAAAATAGCCCATTAATAACTGGCTTAAGTTAGTGACAATGATTCCAAAATTCTTTGGGTCAGCACCTCTCAGTCCACTGTCCACTGAGCATAACTGGTAGTACATTAATCCCTAAATATTCTCACCTCTGAAATTCCACCAATCACTGAACTATGCATTTGCCTAAACTTTATTCCAGGAAGATTGTGTATCTCACAAGTCCAATACTCCCTCACTGGCATGCAAATGTTTAGATTCTTTTCTTCTTTTTTGCATTAACTTGAGTTCAATTTATTGTTAGTTCACCGGATAGCCATTATTCCAACAGTTAAAGCTTCATTTGCATTTAGATATGAGTTTAGACCTATGAATCAGTAACAAAGCTAAGTTATAGTAAATCTGGAACAGATGTGATCATAAAATGAAGTAAAAAAAAAAAAGAGGAGGTAGGGAATAAAATGCATAATAATGTTTTTTGGCAGTGGGAAATATTTTAGCATCTTGTTTCAAGTGTACATTTTTTTTGATTGAATGTCAGAGTTAAAGAGTAAGGAGATGAGAATGGGAGTGAGAGTGAGCATGAGAGAGTGAGCAAGAAACATCTCTGTCCACTGGTTGACCCCGCCAAGAGCTTCAAGGTCCAGGATTAGGCTTGATTGAAGCAAAGAACTTCTTCCAGGTCTCCATTGTGGGTGCAGGAGCCCAAGAGGTTGAAGCTTAATTGGAAGATAAAATTATACAGCTTTATCCTGAAAATGATAAACCAGGTTTTGTAATGAAAGATAGTATTATGGCATAGAAACAAGCCATAGGCTTGTTAACTTTCTCAATACATTTTTAGATCTCCGATTTATAAGGGTGTTACAGGAAAAGGTTTCCTTATTAATGAATATGCAATGGGCAAAAAAACTAATTTGTATGTGATCAGTAGGAGAGGTACATGTCAATGTAAATGACTTCTAACTGTAAGAAATTTAACGAACAAATTCTAGCCAAGGTAATTAAGGATATAGTCAGTAAAGATATAGTTTAAATATTGATTTATTTCACATAAATGATGAGTAAATTTTAACAGTATGACCTATGCATATTTTCCTATTTATCTCCAACTATGCACATGCAATAGAATTAATTGAAATTGAATTTAATAATTTTTTTTGCAACCTTACCTGGGGTAGGGGAAATATCTCTGAGAATTACTGATCTTGACTTTGACCAAATAGTTCAACGTTTCTCTTTTATTATTTAATCCCTTTATAATAATAGATGTGTTTCTTGGGTCTGGTTTGTGGTATTCTAGGCAAAGTTACTACCTGTAGTGCTAGCATTGGTTTGAGTCTTTGTTGCTCTGTTTAGCTCCGGGGGGTAGCTTGGGAAAAGCAGCAGAATATGGCCTCCAAGTTTGGCCCTTGCCACCTGTGTGGGAGGCCTGTATCAGGCTGGACAAACCTGGCTCTGGCTTGGCCTAGCTTTGGCTGTTTTGGTCATCTGAGGAATGACACAGTAATTAGGTCTTTGTCTGTCTCTCTCAACTATGATTTTAAATAAAAATTAGATCTTAGATTTTTTGTAGTTATTATATATATAATGTAATTTTAAAATGTAATGGAAGTATAATTTTAAGATGATCTATTTTGAAAGTCATTTAGAGTACAGAAATTTGTTTTGTCATAGTTGAAGTATAATCCTGCTAGATTAAAGAATGAGTTGGAATTTATTTCATGTGTTGGCCTACAATTTCATGGGCGTGATATGAGAGCACTGTGTTTATTTTTTAAATGTTAGTTGTAGGAGAAACAGAGATAAGAGAGAAAGGGGAGAAAATAAGAGTACTTCCTTTTGCTGGTTCACTGCCCAAATGGGTGCAACAGCCAGGATGGGGCTGGGCTGAAACCAGGAAACAGGAATTCAACCCAAGTGTTCCAAATAAACAGGGATCCAACTGCTTTAGCTATCACTTGTGTCTCTGAGTGACTGTTAACAGGATGCTAGAATCAGGAACTAGAGCCAGGGACTGAATGTAACTACTCTAATGTGAGCTGCAGGCATCTTAATCAGCATCTTAATTGTTACATTTCATGACCACCGAAAAAGTCAATTCTAAGGATTGGATTTAGTCCACATAGGAGATTTGAGGTAGAAGTTTCCCAAAATATCTTAAGAAATTCTGCACAGAATCACTGTACACTTCATAAACTAAGAAGTAACAAGATAGAAACAATGTTGAAATGGAATCTATATTTAAAATACATTGTCTGATTTTTTTTTAAAAAAAGATTTACTTATTTTTATTGGAAAGGCAGATCAAATTTATGGGGAGGAGGAAAGAAAGATCTTCCACCCACTGGTTCACTCCCCAGATGGTCACAACAGCCAGAGCTGAACTCATCCAAAGCCAGGAGCCAGGAGCCAGGAGCTTCTGGGTTTACCATGTGGGTGCAATATCCCAAGGTCTTGGGCCATCCTCTACTGCTTTCCCAGGCCATAAGCATAGAACTGGATAGGGAACTTAGCAGAGGGGACATGAATGCCCATATGGGATACTTGCACTTGTAACGTGAAGATTCAGCCATTGAGCAGTTGCACCATCGCCTATGTTGTCTTGAAAACATGCTTTCTGAAGTAAAAGAATTAATTTTCAAGTAATTCAGAAGAAATGTTTAAATCAATTAGAAAAACTATCAGGTCCAAAATTAGGTTGTTTTGTTCATAGCCTACATAGCAAGTCAGAGCCAATTTCTCATATTAAGTAAGGATATTGGCTAAAACAAGGGAAATAAACACTGTCTCTAGCCAATAGGAGTTTTATTGGAAGTTACTCTGGAAAAACTTTGGAAGCTCAATGAACTGGAAGGAAAAATGAGGCTACAAGAAACCAAAGGCTACAGGTCCATCTGGCCAGAACTGAGAGACATGCTGCCACAATAGAACTCTACCAACATGCAAAGAAATTCAACCTGATCTTCCTTCACCTTGACTTATCCAGGTTCAGAGTAAATAGAATTCATCTGGAAAAGATGAGGAGCTACAGCTCCACCACAGCAATGAGAATTAAAAAGAAAGATTACCTTAGATTTCCAGTGTAAGAGTTAGGCTTTTGGAAAACACAATGGGAATCCCTGTAAATCCCAGGTAAGAAATTTGGAGGAGGCAGTATTGTGGTGCCAGTAGTTAAACCACCATGTGCTGCCAGCATCCTCTGGTCAAAATGTCAGCTTGAGTTGAAGTTGCCCTGCTTCTCGTCAAGCTGCTTGGCCAGTATCTCTAGAGATGGAGTGGAAGATGGCTAAGGTGCTCTAGTCCCTTGCCACCCATGTGGGAGATGAAATGGAACTCTCAGATACTGGCTTTGTCCTATCCAATCCTGACTGCTCTGTCCATTGGAGAGTGAACCAGCTCTGTATTTAGTTCCCTCTCTTTATGTTATCCTTTCAAAGGAATAAGTAAATTTTAAAAATAAGATGGGATATTGGAAAGAAATATTACCTACTCACACATATGCACAAATTTCAAAATGTTCGTGAAAAATAAAGTGAAATTGTAAATATATTTTTTGTACAAAATGTGAAATCTATGCATAAGAGTGCTTTCAAAATGTTCATAAAGTTTTGCATTATGAGAAAAACATGCATAAAAATTCTTGTAACAAAGTAACATGGTGATTATATTTTTCATGAATATTGAAGTGTTTCTGGTATTAGGATGGGAGAGAAAGAGAAAAATATGTTTACATATGCAGTTTGCTTTTGGCATAACAAAATGAAGGAGATTGATATTTTATTGTCTAATAATTGTCAGATGACTGCAATCAGGACAAATGGTTAAAATAAACTTACCTACACACTTAAAGGAGAAAAAGTCATTTTGCCAGGGAGTATACCTTTCATTTAGTGTTATATTACATTTAAGTGCCATCTAGTGGCAATGGATAGTATCCTCCACCCCACTAAGATACTAAATAATTTGTGAAGTTTTTCTAACCTGTGAAGTTGTAATTCTCTAGAGAATTCCAAAGTAATGTAGACCAATTTTGCCTGTTCTCTAATTTGATGAGTGAACTACAAATTTGTATCTTATAAACCTATAGTGCAAAGGTAACACACTACACATGAAGTGTTTATTAAAAGCACTTGGCATTTTGTGGTATTTGTCATTAAATTCCCACATGAGATCTGACATATGTGGGGTTCCTCATATTCTTTTATTTCTTTTTCTGGAATACAAAAAAGAAGAAGAAAAATCAAATTGTCATTAGATTTGGAAGATATTATTACCTGTGTAGAAGAAAATTGATAAATAGAATAGCAGTTACTGACAAGAATGTAAACAATCTTGAGAAAAAGGACCTTTATCCAAATAGAAACATGAAATTATACAATATTTAGAAATACTTTAATCTAGAATACACAAAGCCTTATGTAGAAAATTTTAGACACCTAGAACAGCAGATTATCCAAATCATAGAGAACATTCTGTGTTTTTAGGTGAAAAGATTTATAAAAGCATGAGTTCTTTATAAACTAGTGTATAAATTTCAGATAGGTACTTGAGAGAATTGGTAAGCAGAAAAATAAGTAATTGCCTGTAAGTCAACTTTGAGAAGACGCCTCATTTATGCGCTAAGACATACTGTAACATTACAAAGGTAACTTAAGATTTATACGTACTGAAGATAAACTAGAATCAACACTGCTAATGGTGAGATGACAAATATTTCAATTCTGAATTGATGAATTATTGAAACCTATTATGTACAAAAAGTTGCTGCTTGATCAATAAAAGCAAGGAAATGGTCAAAAGATTATTATTGACTGGAAAGTGCTAATTCGCCAACTAAAGTAGCTTATTTCTCATCCTCGCTGTTTAGTCTGATGAAAGTTGTAAAATTCAATAGTACTAAATGTTGATGGGAGATGAAAACAAAACCCACCACTGTCATGCACTCCAGGTGGATGGACAGAAAGGGATGAAACAGTGAGTCAGTTGGGCGTGCATGTTTCCCAGGAATCGACAGTTGGTGCTATCAGGCACGGTTACCAAAAAAATGTTTACACAGCTCTGTTAAAAGGGGTACTTCAAGAAGTTTGTGGAAAATGGAAATAAAATTAAGTTTCTTTTGGTGGAAAGCATCTTAGTATCTATAAATAGCAATTGTCATAATATACATTATCATGAATGTTGTGAGACCTCCTCCAATGCATGCATTTTAAGGCATTTTTGGCTCCAAAAAAGCTCTTCATTATCTTTTTTTATTTGAATATGCTCTTATGTAATTTATTTGTGGTGGTGACATAGGTAAATTTACTGAGGAAGTAATGTCATTTAAGCTAAGAGAAGTCTTAGCAATACATTCACATGACTTTATTTTGGTAACATTTGTAAACATTTGTAAGGTTTTTTTTTTTTATTACTCTAGTCCCCCACATGTTAAGTAATACTGAAATTAACCAGGAATATTTTATTTGTATCAAGGAAAAATGGGGTTGAAAATCAGTTATCCCTCAGTTTCCTGCAGGGCAGAGGTGGGTTTGGTTCCAGGACCCTCATAGTTACATATATATATGTACATGGATTGCAAATAACCTATGTACATTCCTCATTGTACTTTAGATAAACAGCAAGTTCTACATTATACTGTATAAGGATTATATAAATAATTAAGCCATATTATTCAGAAAATACATACAAGAAAGCAGTCTGTAGGTGTTCAATACAGATGCATCTTTGTACAAGTATTTTCTGTGCTTGCTTGTTTAAGATAGGTGGATATGTATCTCCAATGTGGGAGGGCTGGCTGTACTTACAGTGTGAGTTCAGTGGAGTGTCTATATGGTTTGTCGTCACTTCTCTGCACATTTATCCTGGATATAGTTGTAAAATCATTCACAGTTAAATAGAACAAGTGCTGTGCTCAATTACTTCCTATAATTTTGTCAAAACAATTCCTGAAATTGTGATTATGTGATGTTTTTCTAAAGTTACCTGTGAAAAAAATGGATTATAGAAGAAATCAAAGGGGAAATAAAAAATTGCTTGAAAGAAATGAAGGCATCAACACAACATGTTCAAAACTTGTGGGACACAACCAAGGCAGTGTTAAGAGGAAAGTTCATTTCAATCGATGCTTATGTTAAGAAATGCATTTCTTATATAAATGTGAAAACTTGACCATCCAGTTAATAAAGAACAGTGGATTATATGAGTGTTTTAGAAAAGATTTATATTATTGATACCAGTTTGAGATAATATATAGAATATTTAATTGATTATATATTACATATTTATGGAACATATGAGTTCTCATGGCTACATTGAGGATATTAATGACAAAGTGGTTACTGAGTGTTGTCAACTTACAGTATTTGAGTTTAACCTCTGGCCATGAACAGTGTAAATACTCTAATATCTCACAACTTATATATGAAGGAAACTTAATGGAAGCTTTTCCTCAAATTTGACAATAATTTAGCATATCTCATTACAAATAATAAGTTCCTAGAAATTTGGTCACTGCCAGTAATAACCACACAAAACACACACAACCCACACATATATTCCAATCAATGATGTCAAAGGAAATGGTTTATATTCAAGTATGTCAAAGAAAATATCAATAAAAATATTGTAATTTGTTATTTATAGTATTAGTCTTCTAAACAATGAAAAAATCACATAATTTATGTTCTAATTTTAAATACTTTTGCACACAATTTGTATTTACACTTTAATGTTTTCTCAAATCACTGCTCCAGTTTTATAAACTATAAGCTCATAAAATCTGGATTTATCTAATTTAAAGAGTTAGGTGGTAGTCAAACATTGTTTTTAGAACAAAGAAGTTAAATGCCTGCTAATATGAATGTTATACAGTAGTTAGAAGTACAGATTAAATGTAACATGGATGTTACATGCTGCTAAAACTGTAGACAGATTGAGAAGGGAAAATAAGAGAATTAGGTATATAATACAAACCATATTTGAGTTAAAAATACATACATCCAAGGTAATATTCAACATTCAATGAATGAAAAAGATGCACAGAAAATATTGACTGTTGAAGAATGGAGATGCTAAGTGTCAGAAAATGGGATATGGAGATGACACAGGACATTATAAAGAGAGGCTGGATAATGACAACGAGCCACAAATTGGGAATTTAACTCTTGAAAATTGGGGTTAAAGAATGTACTGAATCCAGGTACTTTGATAGCATTCACAATGGAGCTAAAATATGATCTAATTTTTACAAGGAGAAATCAGTTTTCTGAAGCCTTTTTCAGAAAAGTTGAGAGCAGGGACGCAGCCAGACTGTGTATAAATATCAATGTTGTAAAAACAGTCCCTGACCTAGCAAACTCTTAATCAATGGAAAATTTCTCTTTGTGTTTCTTTTTCATCATCTCTTTCTCGCACAATGTAACTTTTGATTTTCATATAAAATAACTAAAGAAAATATGAAGGGAAAATATTTAGAGCATTTTTGAATTTTGATTTGTCAGGAAGACTGAACTAACTCCCTGTTGAAAGAAAATTTTTTTCTGTCTATTCTTACTCTTGAAAATAGCCCCAAATTACAATTCATTTATGTCAAAAATCTAATAGGAATGAAGAATCATGAGAATGAAAGTCTGTAGCAGACCCACATTTTGATACAAAACAGCTTCCCCTGTCTCAAATTTTTCCCTGATCAAAAGCTTTGCTCCTAAGCCCAGGTCAGGTGCCTTTGCTCCCTTAAGGGCGGTATATTGCAATTGTTTACCTATCTCTAAGCCCCAGTAGACTGGAAGCCCCAGAGGACAAGGACTAGCACTGCCTGCTTTGCATTTGTGTAAGTTATCTTGCCACTTTACAGTTACTGTAAAGATATTTATTTCTGTTGCCACAAACACGAAATGTGCGTTGGTGAATATGCTGCTTTACTGTGATAATTTTTTACTGTGAAGATATCTTTCCATCTAAAATATGTAAAATAGGATTTATTGGAGCAGATGTTGGCTCTAGTAGTTAAGATGTTACTTAAAATTCTGGTTATGTTTGTCCAGTACCTGCCTCTACTCTTGCTTCTGCTCTACCACGTTAATTTATACTCAGCAGTTCTGGATTACCATGGTTGGTCCAGCCTTCAGCTAGAAATACTCTTTATTAGGTAAATGTGTGGTTGATTTCAAAATTTCTGTGCATCTAAAAATTGAGATAAGTATGCATGTTATATAATCTGTATTACATTGATTATTATTATAATTTAAAAATTGATCAAGTCATCTATCAATCTGGAGCTCAGTAATTCATGCTGTGTTCATTTTTCACTTGGTTAAACACTGTTTATTAGATTTTGGATTTCATAATTTCTTTCAAATACTAGGAAAATTTTACAACAAGCATTTTTATAGATAAGAATATTGCATTTGAATAAATTTCTAGAAGAAATTATTTGGGAAAAATGAATCAGCACAGGTATGGCTTTTAAAAAACATTTATTTGTTCATTTATCTTAAGGAAAAGTTAGAGAAGTAGGGAGAGACAGGGAAATCTTCCAGCTACCTGTTCACTCCATAAATGCCCACAACAGCCAAAGCTGGGCCAAGCCAAAGCCACAGTCCTGGAAATCATTCTTGGTCACCCACATGTGAGACAAGGGCCTAAAGCATTTGGCTCACCTTTGCCTCCCTATGCGTTAGCAAGCAGCATTTCTTATGTACAGATTATTTGTATTATCTGATATTCTCTGTATCTTCTCTACTATCATTATACTTTGGTTAGAATCTTGGCTAGTTTAATAGCATACGTTTGGTTTCCAGTGTTTTTATAGAATTAATACTGTTGAGGTTTGACAGAGTTCAGTGTTTAATAGACACTAATATAATTATTTCTTTGTATAGTGTTGCAATCAGATCTCTTATTCATTAAAGACAAAAGATGATTATCTGTCATTTGTCTGCCATTGATGTGGATGCCTCCTACTTTTGTTTTTAATTGTTATTTATTGGAAAGGTAAAGACACAGAGAGATTGATCCCATCCATTGATTCAGGCCCCAGATTGCAGCTGCTGGGGCTGGACCAGGCCAACACCAGGAGACAGGTTCAATAAAAGTCTTGCCGGGACTCAAGTACTTAAGTCATGACTTACTGCTCCCCAGGACCTGCATTATAGGGAGCGGCAGTCATAAGCAGAGCTAGGACTCATACTCAAGCACTCTGATCCAGAATTTGGATGTACCAAGTGATGTACAAATGATTTATATCACCAGAGCCAAACGTTTGCCCCAGTGCTTTAAAACTCATTGTTATGAGATTATAATTTGTATAAAGCTTTAAAAATTAAAAAAACCTTCAACTTCAGATGAACATTTTATTTTCATTTTAAGCTGACTTTTTAGCTCTATTTAAATAATTATTCTCCCAAAATATAAAATCTGAAACCCTCTGATCTTGGCTTGCCTCACTGTATTTTCTGGGTAAACTCAAATGCCAACTGCTACTCTCTACTAAGGCCATTTAACTAGTAAAATGAAAGATGTCACCTGTTCAGCTGGAGTATAATGATGAATGCAGTCTGAATCTCTTCAACTCAGTTTCCAATGCTGTGATGTTAAATAGGTGTTTAGTGTGATCTTTTGGTTTACCTTCAAGAGAATTCTGTTATTGAATGGTACCATTGACAATCATCAGCCCTGTCCCTCCTCTTTGTATTTGTTTTAGTCATTCAGGAGCTGAATGTTTAGACATGAATAGAGAAAGATAATAGGAAGAAAAGGAGTGGAAGCAGAAAGCAGGAAAACTGCATGAGTAAATTCAGTAGCTGGTTTTTGAGTTGATATCACTTAACCTATATTTCTGGCAAATTATTCTCAAAGAGGGTAACACTCTTTAGTTGAAGTATACTGTACAAAGACACAAGTTGTTTAGCTAACTTTTCTATGAGAGCCCACAGCATCTACACTGAAAAGCTATTCCATCATGACCATCCCCCATTCCCAGCATTGAATTAAACTTCTTTTATCGGGGCAATTTTTAAATATTTCATGATTTAATTTTCAGTTGCTGAGATCAGCCTCACATAACATAATCACTATTTTAGAGTATGCCATTTAGTGATTTTTTTGTTTTTTTGTTTTACCAAATTCAAGATTACCTAATTTTATTTGTTTTCTTTTATATCCTTTAAATTTAGTTTATCTAAGAAGGAAAATGGAAGAGAGGGAATGTGCTGGTCTTTTGGTTCGTTGCCTAATGCCTGCAATGGCCCCATTCCATTTCAAAATGATTTTTAGTTGTCTACACTAGTTTAAAATTTTTCTTTCTCATAAATGAGCTGTACTTATGTTGTAGCCAAGAAATTTAAGAGAAAACAAATCTATCTTATCATAACTGAGATTATTTCATTTGATATGAAATTGGAAAAAATAGAAAAGAGTAATTAATATCACCAGGTTCATTATTTTGCCTACACAATCTCATTTCCACAACTTATGATTTATGCAAGATCATATTTAACATTGGAAACTAAAAGAGCAGATCATGGCTCATAAAACACCATCTCTCTGTTCATGATGGTAACATTTAATATACACTTTGCAAGCTGTTTAAAGTGGATGCTGTTGCATCACATCTCCCAGGAAAACACACTGTAAAAGGAATTTTAAAAGTTTTCTAAAGAAGGGATTCTGAATTAACTTACTGAAATAGTCTTATTTTTAAAAATAGAATGACAATTTCTCGTCATTTTTTCTTAAAATGTTTCAAGATAATATTCACAAACTAATTTGTCTACATTATACTTTTGAATTCTTTAGCTTTTGTGATGTCATGCATATGCAGGTAACATAATCATGTTAGTCATAATCAAAGTGGTTTTACTTTTTTGTATTAAATCATTTAGGAAATTTTCCTGGATTTTTTCTTTTATTTATTTATTTTAAAGTCAGTGTTAAAAGACAGAAATAGGGCCTAGCACAATGGGCCTCAATGTGCCAGATCTTCACCTTGTAAGCACCAGGATGCCATATAGGCACCAGTTCAGGTCCTAGCTGCTCCACATGCCATCCAGCTCCCTGCTTGTGTCCTGGGAAAGCACTAGAGGATGGCCCAAAGCCTTGGGACTCTGAACCTGTGTTGGAGACCAGGGAAGAACTCGTGGCTTCAGATCAAGTCTGCTCTGGTCATTGCGGCCATTTGGTGAGTGAAATGGTAGATGCAAGATCTTTCTCTCACCCTCTCTGCATAAATCTGATCTGCCTTTTCAGTGAAAATAAAATCTTTTAAAAAGAGAGAAATCCAGCATAGGTAGACAGAGATAGAGAGATTTTCCATCTTACTGATGCAATTCCCAGCTGGCTATAACTAAGAATGGCCCAGACCAAAGCCAGGAGCTAGGAGCTGCTTCCCGGTCTCCCACATGGGTAACCGGGGCCCAAGTATTCTGGCCATCTTCTGCTACTTTTCCAAGGCTGTTTACAGGGAGCTGGATCAGAAGGGGAGCAGCTAGAACATAAACCAATACACATATGGGATGCTAGCATCGCAGTTGGCAGTTCTGCCTATGCTGCTACAGTGCCAGGAGCTATTTTCTTTTGTTCTATCCCAAAATACTTTTCACAGGTTGTTTTTAATTCAGATTAGAATTGTAGCTTTCTAATTTAAAAAGGATGCCCATATGTTGCACAAAAATATAAACCAGAAATTGCTCCATTTCACAGAAATAAGCCTCCCTAATGATTGAAAAGCAGCATCTGTGGATAAAGTTATGAGCTGTACGACAGGAAGATGATCAGGTGATTAAAGAGGCAAAGGAAAACTAGGGTAGTTATTGTCCTGGTAGCAATATCCTAAGGACTTTTATAAGAGGAAATTGAGTTTCATTGCACCGAAGGATAGATGACATGAAGGATACAAAACAGAGAATAGTAAGAATAGATTTTCTTTAATGCTTTGAAGTAATCCAGATTTCCAAATAAATATGGGTGCAAAGTATAGAAAATAAGTCTTATACTGGCCTGCACATGGTTGACACTGGACAAGCTAATAATTTTATGAACCTATTACCACTTGCAGTTTAAACTGAATATCTATGTTGCTTTCCTTGTTGCTGTTGTAAATCGTCGTCTTGGCAGCCGGACATTTTCACCTTTATTTCTTTGTTTCAACTCAGGCCTCTTGTATTATGAGCTGAAGGAGATATAAACTCTACAGGATGAAAAAATGGCAATGTTGCCTCCCCCAGGACCTCAAAGCTTTGTCCACTTCACAAAACAGTCTCTTGCCCTCATTGAACAACGGATTGCTGAAGGCAAAACAAAGGAACCCAAAGAAGAAAAGAAAGATGATGACGAAGAAGGGCCAAAGCCAAGCAGCGACTTGGAAGCTGGCAAGCAGCTGCCCTTCATCTATGGCGACATTCCTGCAGGCATGGTGTCAGAGCCCTTAGAGGATCTGGACCCCTATTATGCAGACAAAAAAGTGAGCTTATAGTGACTTCACTGGTGGGTTTCTGTTAGCTTCCTTCTATTCAAATGATGCTTTAAAGTGAGATGCAATGAAGTTCAGTAAGTACATCGCAAGTATAATGTTCAAATTAATACCAGAAGTAGTTTACTCAAAATATATATTGATTCTGTTTTTTCATTAAGAATAATTCAGATGTTTGTATGCTACTTTTCATTTAGTTTTTTTAAGTGTTCAGTAAATTGTTTGCTTTGTTTTGTACACATCACAATGCTCTCCAGAAATTTATGTCTATTATTCCTGCATTTATAATTAAATCCTATGTGTATGTAAATCCCCAAACTGTATTAGAAGATTTTAGTTCAAATGAAAATTGATAATTTAAATTTTAAGATACCACAATAAGATATTATTTTATAAAAATATTTGTTTGATAGAATTATATATAGAGGGGAGACAGAGTTCTTCCCTCTGCTGGATTACTGACCAAATGGGCACAGTGACCATGGCAGAATGAGTTCAAAGCCAGGAGCATAGAGCTGTTTCTGAGTCTCCCACATAGGTGAAGGGGCTCAGGTACTTGGTGCATCTTATGCTGCCTTCTAAGTCATGTTAAGTTTGATTGAAGAGGTGCATCTGGAACTAGATCTAGTGCTCTTGTGTGTGATGCTGAAGATACATAGGTTGCTGGCATTTCGATCAATAACTTAATTCACCATGCCACAGCACTGGCCCATGCAGTGATTCTCATAGACTGTCCTGTATTCAGTTTCCCATTTCCATTTTTATTTCCCTGAATGATACTTTATTTTTCCTTAGATTACTATTTCTATGGTAGATTACTATTTTCTAGGTAGTTCCTTGAACTAAAAATCCATGCCTCCTTCAAATTCAAACTCATTTTTCTACCTGTTATTGCAAAGTTGCTCACTATACCATGATAAAAAAATTGGATAAGTGGGATTCAGAAAGCACACTATACTAAGATTTTAAAAATAGTTAGTTGAGCTCAAGGACTATGCATGAATTATAAAAGGAATTTTCAGAGCAAACATGATTTTTTAAATGAAATCGTGTTGTTGAGACATAGCTTGTCAAAGAGAGAAGGGTACAGGGAAATGAACAGCATGTGAAAATAATTGATTCTGGTTGAACTTCCTGAAGGAACCCTGCCACCTGCAAGAATAAAGTCAGATTCATGTACTTATTTCCCCAATTCAGAAAATGGTTTTTTTTTAAAGCTGACTCATAAACTCATATAAGCCTCGAATGAAGTAAAACAATAAAAAGACTAAGTATCTTCAAGATTACACAAGTAATATGTCTGTCACCTGCAGAAAACCGAAGATGGATTTACACTTAGTTTTTCCTATTTCCTAGGCAATGACTTTGGTTGTTTTAATATTTTTCTATTATTACGTATTTTTACTTTCTTAACTAAATATCAAAACTATGGAGAAAGCTCCTAAGTGCAATGTCAAAAAGGAAGTGGTTTAACATTCTTTTATTCATATTTTTACAGTTACCGTGAGTAGTAGCAAGCAATTTCTTGAAGTTATGTTTCTGTATTTTTGCTATGGGTAGTATTAGAATCAAAATGAAGAAACTGAGTTGTCTAATTGGAATTATTATTCAAAAGCTGATCTTTAACTTTGTGAAAGCTTTCTTCAAAAAATATGTATTTCAGAACATTTGCTATTGACCATGATAATGCCAACAATTATTAAAAGTCTCAAATGTGGTAGTAAAAATCAAGGATATCTAGTTTCTATCTGATTTTCTTTAAAATGCAGTGTAATGGAAGAAATTACATTTTAATCTAATTTTGGTAGTCATATTACTGGTACTGTTAAGGAAATACAAAGCAGGAGAGTATCTTGAAAGCTGAAAGCTGGAAGCATGCCTATAAATAAACCCCTCGATTCTTCAGTTTTGAAAAGAAAAGTTCTTGGAGTGAATTTGCTAATGTTTATCACTGTGTGGATAGCGCTGCACCCAGCCTAATAACTGTCTTTGACACATCACTGCCACATGGAACTAAACCTTTAGTATCATTACATTAGCTTGAAATTATGCATTTGAATGTCATACCTTTTCTTTTCTGTCCTGCAGACTTTCATAGTATTGAACAAAGGGAAAACAGTCTTCCGTTTCAATGCTGCACCTGCTTTGTACATACTATCACCTTTCAGTCCACTGAGAAGACTATCTATTAAGATTTTAGTACACTCATATCCTTTTTGAAATGCTTACTTGGAAGGATAATTTAAGCTGTAGGGTTTTTTTCTATTTAATTTTTTAAAGACTTGTTTTATTATTTCATTGGTGAATCAGATATACAGAGAGAAGTGGCCACAATGGCTGGAGCTAAACCAATCTGAAGCCAGGAACTAGGAACTGCCTCTGGGTCTCCCATGAGGTGCATGGTCCCAAGGCTTTGAGCCATCCTCTACTGATTTCCCAGGCCACAAGCAGGAAGCTGGATGGGAGGTAGAGCAGTTGGGACACAATTGGGCACTTGCATGGGATCCTGACCTGAGAAAGATGAGGACTTTAGTCACTAAGCTATTGAGATTTGGGGGGGGGACTTTTGAAGATTCTTATTTTAGTATGTCAGTCTCAATATAATTTCACATGCATCTCAAGATTGGTGAAGTAGCAGTATTAGAACTTTAGAATATACTAGTATAACTCTCTCCTTCAGACACACAAAAAAAATGGAATTATTTCCTAAGGAGAAGTAGTTAACCTTCAACAAATGTCATCATCAAATATTTGAAGATTTTATTTCAGTCTTTTGTCATATTCCTTGATTCTAAACTACCTTGTTCAGCATGCTTATTATGTGCACTATCCTGACCAACTGCATATTTATGACGATGAATAACCCTCCAGACTGGACTAAAAATGTAGAGTAAGTAGATTGGAGCTCATTTTAATATATCTTTGATATTATTCTATTTACTTTTTCTTTGTGTTTTCATGAGTTTTTACATTTTTTTGTGGGATTTACTGTCTCGTGTTATTGGAGAATATTCCAGAAAGTGCATGGAAAAGAGGAATTCAAAGATAGTTTATTGGAGGGGGACAAAAAAATTGAAATCCATGCAAACAGGGCATATTCAATAGAAAATACATATTGTGCAAAAACTGTTGAAGGATTTAAAGAGTTTGCAGTAAAAGAAACATCAGTTTTTAAACTGCTCAATAATTTCTTTGGAGGAGAGAGATTGATGATTTGGGATTGAGATCTCTCCCTTGCACTAATTTGCTTTCAATTGTGACAAACTTTGTGGTTGAGTCAGTTCAAAGCTGTGAGCTAGAAACTCAGTCAAGGGTCTCCCACTGGAGCCAACACATTCTGCCTCTTGTGGTGCAGCCAGCAGGAAATGTGAAAAAACAGGAAGCATACAGGGCAAACACAGGAAGAGACTGTGGAATGTGGGCCTCCCAAGCGGCATCCCAACCACTAGAACCAACATTCACTCCATAAAATTGCCTTTTAACTCCACTTCTCTGTGAAATGTTTAGTCTCTTTGTGTAGTTCTTTCAGTTATTTTCCCTCTCCCATGTTATTAGTTAATCAGAAGTAAATAATTTGATGTTACAGTAGAAAAATGAACTCATCAAATATCCTGTTCTGTTCTTAAATGAGTTTTTAATAGTAGCAATGTAATCATTTTCTAGGGAGAGCTGAAATATGTCCTTAATTATTTCAAGCACCTTATCTTTTAGAAGTGTTTCTGATATCAACATCTTAAGATTTTTCAGCAGACATTTAATGTAGTTTGTTATAATAGAATGGGTCCATAAACCCGTAGGGGATTTCCAGTCCATAACTTTGTTTAACCATAAGAAATAAATGATACGTATTGGCATGGTGCAACATCCCTTTCACACACAATATCTGACTGAATTTTTGAATTTAGGTACACTTTTACTGGAATATATACTTTTGAATCACTTGTAAAAATCCTTGCAAGAGGTTTTTGCGTAGGAGAGTTTACTTTCCTTCGTGATCCATGGAACTGGCTGGATTTTGTCGTCATTGTCTTTGCGTAAGTTCTTTCAGTTTTTTTGTTTTAAATAGAAAACTTAGGAAAATCAGAAGTCACAATATTCTCATAAAAACAAGTTTTGGTAACTAATTGTTACTGTATGTAATGATTGCATGAAAAGAAAATCAGAGTTCTCCGAAAGCTAATCGGTGATTTAAAATGCACTTTTAAAGAAAGAGCGATTTTGCACAGAAAGCATGACATCATTTTTATTGACTGTTCCATCACATTTAGCACTTGAAGAGACAGTGTATTCAGTGCCAGTTAGGTTTATGTGGAAAACATATTCTTATTTAAAAACTATTTACAATTTTTAAAGCACACAGAAAAAGACTCCCCTGCCTTTAGTTATAATGCGCTTTATTAATCTGCATTATTAAATGGCTAATGAGCATAGCAAAATATAAAACAAAATTTTTTAAAAATTGTCACTGCTTAGTACACATAGTTTTCATATATCATATGTGCACTATATATGCATCCACAGTTTATTTTTGAAGAGGAATATTGCTCTAAGTTGTACTCTTAAGTCACTGATGTTATTATTCTTATCCCAACGTGTTTGTCAGAAGCGTTCACTTTCTAAATCCAAAATCTAGATACTATATTTCCCTTTATCCTTTTGAAATATTAAATCTGTGTTCATTGGAGCCATTTACACAACTGAAAAGGTCTTCAGATTTCTAGTCTGTGTTTTTCTCATCCATGCTTGACCTCTGCCCCACCACCTTATCCACCAGGCTTCATCCTTTCGAGGTAAACTATGATTCTTCAGTTCTACCTGGGAACTGCTGCTGGGTGAACAGTGCTTCCAAGAGGACTGTCCCTTCTCATGGGTCGTCTCCTGTTTGTTTCCTAAGCAGCTCATATGCTCTGTAGTTCACACTTTGAAATCAATACTATTCAATGTACTTGGTGTAGTCATAAAGCTGTGCAAGCATTATGACTTGTAATTTCTTTTTTATTTTACTTTGAGCACAATTTTATCAGAAAAGAAAACCCTGTACTCATTAGGAATCTCTTTAAGTCCCTCTGCTTCCACTCATCATATTCTATCTCCATGCATTTGCCTAGTCTGTATTTTTCAAATGAATGGACTTATAGAATATGCAGCCATTTGTGTCTCTATTTTTTTATTTAGCATATTGTTTATACAATTTAGTAGAAAATTTAAATCTAACTTACCTTAATGTTAGGGATCTAATAATTGAAACATTTACTTGTTATTTAAGCAATTAAATTTATAAAATGATATGAATAATACGTGTGATTTGTTTGCTTCAAATGAGTCAAAGCAAATTAAAAATGACAGAAAAAATAAGTTTTCCACTTGTAGCAAATACATTTGTGGTTAAAGGCACAGGTAAGTACCATAGACTTTATCTAAATTCTGAATAACTCTGATTTAATTCTACAGGTATGTAACAGAATTTGTAAACCTAGGCAATGTTTCAGCTCTTCGAACTTTCAGAGTCTTGAGAGCTTTGAAAACTATTTCTGTAATCCCAGGTAAGAAGTGATTGATGTGAAACATTAGGCTACTCATAACTCCAGCTGTTTGGGAGTTGCTCTTTGTCTGTTTGTGTGTGTGTTGTCACCGTTTGTGTATAAACTCCCTATTACAGATATGTGACAGAGTTTGTGGACCTGGGCAATGTCTCAGCGTTGAGAACATTCAGAGTTCTCCGAGCACTGAAAACAATTTCAGTCATTCCAGGTGAGAGTGGGGTTAAACGCTGAGGTTGACTTTGATCTTTTGAAGAAACAAAAAGAAACGGTTTTTCTTATGCAATTTTAATTAAACATATTCTATGTTTTAAGAAAATCATTATTAAAAGTCAGCCTTTGAGTTTAATCTATTGCATGAATCTTGAAGGATGAAGGTGACCACTTGGCTCGCATCTTAGCTTGAAATTTTCCCTCCTGTCAAAGAAATTATTTAACATTTGCTTATCCGTGAAGGAAAATTTCAATTAGTTCTAATTGTTTTTCATATAATTAAGAAATAGTAAGTACCGGCATGAGGGCACTGCATGATACATTGTTTTCTATTTTTCCTCAACAAACCATGTCTTATTAATAATAATAAAACCACTCATTGTAAGTTGTCATTATGTGCTACAATTTGACCAGCGATTTGTGCTGCACCATTGTGGAGAGATGGTTTGTTTGACATGGGTTTACTGAATGAGAATTTAGAAAACATCACTTTTTACAAGTGTGCATAGCTGTAGTTTGAGCAACCAAATCATTCGACAATCTAAGTATTATTGAAAACCTGCTGCTATTTTTTATCATTCGCTATAATATAGGAAAATAAAATGTGTATTAAATTGCAAACTGCTCTTCTGAGCTAATAGGCTTCTTTTCTGTTACTTGAGATCATCAGATAATTTAATGCATGCATTTCTAGGAAAGTTTGTGTTTTGTTTATGCGTCGTATTTACCTTCCTGTTGTTCCCTGAAGGTCCTTTTTCTTTTTGCTTTCAGGCCTGAAGACCATAGTGGGGGCCCTGATCCAGTCGGTGAAGAAGCTCTCTGACGTCATGATCCTGACCGTGTTCTGTCTGAGCGTGTTTGCTCTAATAGGGCTGCAGCTGTTCATGGGCAACCTGAAGCATAAATGTGTGTGGAAACTTGACAATGAAACAATACGGGATGTAATGGCCAAAATTGAGAGTGAAGATGATATGAAAAGTAAGAATGTTACTAACTACAGTTCATTTTTAGGTGAAATAATCTAAGCGCATTTCTCTCCATAAATAGTGAAATGTTGCTTTCATTTTATTTATGTTAAAGTTCATCAAGAACATAGAAAGCTGCTATAGAATGAATTTGGTTTATGTTACATATGATTTTGTTTTTAGTGAAAGCATCCCAAATCCTATCTTCTATGTGTTTAAAAATGATTTATTTAAAAGTCAGAGTTAGAGCGAGGAAAAGACACAGATAAATCTTCTATCACGTCATTTATTCCCCAGAAACACAAAGACCACAGTGTGAATATGCCACAGTCTGGAGTCACTTGTTTTGTTCAGGTCACCCACATGTTTGGCAGGGATCCAAACATTAAGGTTGATTTTCTATACTCTTCAGCCCATCAGCAGTGAGCTGGATTGGAAGTGGAGTAGTTGGGAGGGCAGCTAGCATCTATACAGGATGGTCAAATTTTCAGGTGGCAGGGTTTAGCACCTGCACTTCAACAGTGGCTCCACTTTGTCTCTGTTTCTCTACACACACACACACACACCCCCACCATAGAAATATATTTAGAACATAGAAAAATATGATACATTAATATTATCTGTAATCACACTATTATGTGGAAGAACCTCAGAGCTTCTTTCTCTTACCTTGCTATAACTTACTGGCTGTTAATTAACATTTCCTCATGCCTTCCTTTTTATTTCCCTCCCCTGTCTCTGGCTACCTTCATCTTACTTATAACTTTTGTGAGAGTCCCTGTATTTTAGACTCCAAATATAAGTGAAATGATGTGATATTTGTCTTTCCATTCTTGACTTAGTATAATGAACTATAGAGCCATCCATGCTGCTGGAAATAACAGGATTGTGTCTCTAGTGGTTGAGTAATATTCCAATGTGTATATGCACATTTTCTTTATCCATTCATTGGTGGGTGCACAAATTAAATGGCCTCTTTGGTTGTTGTGAATCATGCTACAATAAATGTGGGAGTGAAGACAGCTCCTTGATGGATAGCATTTTCCTAACTTAAATTCTGACAATTGTGAATACTGGATCACATGATTTATGGTTTTTAGTTTAGGTTTTTTTTATTGATGATGTTTACATAGTTGACCAGGATGAGACATTGTTTCCAAATCTTCCTCCCTCTTCCTATGGTATCTGGGGTCAGGGGAAATTAGGGGAGAAGCCACATCCAGCCTCCCTGCCACCCTAGTACTGGGGATGGAGAATGGCCACCAGATGCCATCCCAGGGTCTCCATTGTAGGGCCTGCTCCTCCGGTTTCTCTTGAATTGTCTTGGTAGTTCTGAAATGCTATCAATCCCACCTATCCAAGGATAGGAAATCCTTGTACTGACACAGTCCACCCCAGAGTCTCCATTCACCCAGATGTTTGGTCTCAATGGTAGGCCAAGGTAATTGAATAATTTGTTCTGCTTGCTTTCCTCTGCTGTGGTACCAGATGGTCTCTGAAGGCCCCATTCGACTACCATATCTTGCATGTGCATCTCAGCATGATGTCCACTGCTCCGTCTTAGCCACTTAGGAGGTGTAGTTCTGACACGTGCACTCCAAAGTCGGACCACAGGTCATATGATTCTTCCCATGGTTGGAGTTCTGAGTACAGTAGTTCATCTGAGAAAATTCCAGACCTGACTCTTGTGTATGCTTGCCAGTATGCAGTCTTGTTCAGTCTGTAACCCATGTCACCCTACACACACTGGTAGTTGTAATTGCTGGGTCAGTTCTATAGCCAACCCTGTCTCCTACAAAAACCGATGTATGCTACATCCCAGCCTAACCCTGCCCACTACACACTCAGCCCTCACATTTACCAGTGGGACTAGCAGCTTAGGGTGCCCCCAAATAACCCCACTGGGCTTGGTCCAAGACCTAGTTTCTAGGCTTGCCAGTATATGCAGCAGACAAACCTGGTCTGTCCCATATCCCTTTTAGTTTTCGTATATATCAGTGAGCACTGAAACTTACCTGAACCCAACCAACCCCACTATCTAGCTTACACTCATGCTGGCAGGTTCTACCACCTCTCTAGGCAGAACTGTCCCCAGGCCTGATCTCATGCTCACCAGTGACAGTTGCAGCCCATCAGAGAGGTGCCCACATTTTCCATAACAGGCCCACTCCAAGCTGTGGATCTTACACTCATCATGGTTCTGCAATCATGCCTGACAGGACTTGCCCCCACTTCCCTCCCAACCCCCATCCCAGAATTTGCCAGCTGATACCAAAGCAAAGCCCAACCAGCCTGTACCTACTCTGTCTCATGCTTTTACCAGTAGATACAGTCAGTTAGCCCAGCTTGACTCTCCCCCTAACCCAGTTCACATGCAGGTCAACAGGTATTGTAGCCCTGCCTGGCCTGGTTTCCCCCCAGTTCAGTACTCATGCTCACCAGTGGGAGCAGTGGCCCAACAAGAGAGTCCCCTACAGCTCACCTACTGGGCTAGAACCCATCCCCCAGGTCTCACATATGCTGATGATGGGTACTGCAGCCCAATCTGGCACGGCCCACCTCACCTTGGCAGTTGTTGGCAGGTGCTGTTGCACAGTCTGGTTTAGCCAGCCCCCACTTCCAGCCCTAATGTGAACTGGCTGGTGTTGAAGCCTTACTTTGCCTATCCTGCATCCTGACTTGGTTCTCAGATCTTCCAATGGATGTTACAAATTTGCTTAGCATAGCCCATCCCCAGTCCTGACCCACACATATGCTTGCGAGTACCATAACCTGTCCTAGTCTGGGTTGCTCCCAGCCTTGGTTCCTGTATTCACCTTCAGCAATGGAGTGAAAGACTGGGGCCAGACCGCTGAACCCTGTGGTGGGCAGACAGCCTCTCTTATTTTATTTTTTGAGGAATTTCCATGAAGTTATCCTAAATGGCTATACTAATTCACATTCTCATTAACAGTGTTTACGGATTCCCTTTTCTCCACTTCCCTCAGCCACCAGTGATAGATATCTTTTGTCATTTTGATTATATACTGGAGGTGTGGTGATATTTCATTGTGATTTTGATTTGTGTTTCCATGATGATCAATAATATTGAGCATTTTTTCACATATTTGGCATTTTACATATTTCTTTGAGAAATGTCTACTAATTGTATTTGGTCCATTATTGTATTTGGTGGCGAAGAAAATCAAGACTTCCATCTGCTGGTTCATATCCTGAATGGCTACAATGTGTGTGACTGGACTAGGCTGAATGTGGATCTAGGAGACTCATATGGATCTCCCTCATGGGTTGCCAGGGCCAAGTATTGGACCATTTCCCAGTGTTTTGCTGGCTGTATTCATAGGGAACTGAATCAGAAGCAGAACAGGCATATTTAACATTAGAAGTTAGGACGCCATATATAGCTTATCATTTTGCCCAATATGTGTTTGACACTAAATTCCTCCTGAGTATGTTCCAGATCTGCTGTCCTCATTATAGATTTCACTCTTAGTGGCTGGTATTTATTGCCCCCTGTCACAATAAACTTCCCATATTACGCCTGGTTTTGAAATACAGAGACTCAATTAATAGTTATTAGGCCTCCTATCTAGTAAATAGTAATCAGGGAACCATACAATATGTGACCCTACCACTTGGCATAACTGGTTGAAATTCATCCACTTTGTACCATGTATCACTTTTTGTTGCTAGTTGTATGCATATAGTTACATTTGCTACCTGGAATGAGTAATCTTACTGTGAGTATTAAATCTGCAACCAATTCTCAGCACATCTTTCAAGTTGGCCTTAAATTCTCTTGAGGCCAATTACCCTAATCCCAGAAATCCTTCTCCATGCGCATTGTCAGCCGAGTGACTGTGACCAAAGTTGATGTGAAAGTCTTTCAATTAGAAATTGCCTGTCTTTAAACAGCTGAATGGCTTCAACATAGTTCACTGAGAATATAATGAGTCTAACAGCCATACTTCTGAGATACATAGCCTGTGCACCAGCTACAGATAAATCAAGTAAGGAGTAAAGCTTAAAGATAATGAACTTACATGGGAGAGAACAGAGGCAACATTCACATACAAAAATATGTGACTTTAAAGTCTTCCAGTATTACTCTATATGTCTCCCAATCATATTTACTGACGAATAAGTCTTAGTCACAAATCAAGAACAATTTATGAGGCACTTTGCTATTGAAAATGGATACAAAAGTTACCACAAAATGTTAAAAGTGAGAAGAATGCATTCATTTCATTGTTACATTTCCAAAACACGAAGCTTTGTAAATCGAAAATAAATATTAATTAGCAAATAATTAAGAGTATTTCAGGAAACAGATCCTGCTTGGCTGTAATTTTGCTTTGATGATTCTTTTCCCATTTTGAAAGCGTGTGGAACTCAGGGACTCCCTATCTTCCCTCCCTTGTTTCCCTGTCTCCTCCTTTGTCTTTGTAAATCCTGTGCTCTGAGAAGATTCTATTTTATGACTCTTATCGTAATAGTCTAGTGACCTCCAGACTCTCAAATCAATACAATTGTCTACTTGGAAAATATAATTTAATATTGATAATCATCTCCTGCCCATGTATGCACCTCAAGCAAATCTCTGGATTTTTCTACCGAGCCCTATTTGCCCCAGTCTACCTCATCTCAGGAACTGGCATCAGTACTTCCCCACTCCAGATCTGCTTTGTGCTCATTCTTGCACATGCTTCCACCTGCCCTACACTTTATTTCTGTGCCTTCTCTCCATAACCACTCTTTTTCTCTGAGTTGTAGCATTTCTTATCTTACTGTGATTGCCTAATGATCTCTGTGTCTGTGCAATCGGTTCTCTATAAAATGCTTTGCCCAGAAAGCAACCGCCGTGACATTTTCTCTTTATTTAATTATGCCTGTGAAGCAAATAGATGTCATGCATTATACACATAGTTTGAAGAGCACAACATTTTCCACCCTTCCTGTTACCCATCAAGCCTATTCCTTTCTTTCGATTTTTCTTTTACATTTTTTTTATACTTTCTGTTGCCTGTAATCATTCATAGAATCCAAATGCCTTCTCAATGGTATACAGAACCGTGCATGATCTGGCTCTGCTTTCCTCTGCCACCATAATCCTCTCAATTACAGGGAAAAAAAATTCTTGTCATCTTCCATTTAGCAGCTTCATCTCCTTTTCATGGCCATTGTTCTTGTTCCTTTTCCTGTTCAAATGTCTCTTCACCAGGGTCTTTGTATGGCTTTGTCCATGTCACCTTTGTATTCTGTTTAAAATACTATCTATTTTGGCTTTGACTGATGACAGCTTAACATATTCCCTTGGTTTATTTTCCTGTGCATTTATTATTTCTTTCTCTGTTCCTCACCCCAGTCTCCACCTTCCCTTGATCTAAAGGAAATCTACAGTGTTGAGATATGTTTGTCATGTTTAGCATCATATTTACTGCCTGTCTCATAACAGGTTACCATTAGGTGTTTGAGGGTGACTATAGTGAAAATGCTTATATGTTACCTGGGATCAGTCTGAATATATGCCAGTGTATTCATTAAATTCATAATTAATTTATCTGCTATGTCAATCTTAAAGCCTGCATACTGTAATAGTCTATTGTTCCAATTCTTCCTGAGCAGAATATTTTTATTACTTGGAAGGATCCAAGGATGCTCTACTCTGTGGCTTCAGTACAGATTCTGGGTATGTAATACTCATTTCCTTTTCATCTAAAGATTGCAGAAGAAAAACATTCTAAAGCATTTTGTTAAGCACAGCCTTTGATTCTTGATGTTTTCATGTATTGAATGGATAATTTGACTCATTCTGTTTCCAGTGACCCCAAGTTCTGGAAGGTTCTTTGTTGATGCACACTCTTGAGAGTAATAATTAAGAGATAGTACTGGAATTTAAAACAAATACAAATCAGATCAATCTTAATATAATATAAAATGACTTTGAGAAGACATTGTCAAATCTTGGTTGGATAATTTTTGGCCTTCTTTCAAGAATGTAGAGTAATAAAATCAATTTTTCTTTCCATCCCCAAGTTCTTTCCATTCTTCAATTAAACATAACTCAAAGGCAATCGAGTGTAATGTTTGGGTCGTGCCAGTGATGGGATTGGGTGGATATATTTGTGCAAATGCACTCCTTACTGTTTCTCCAATAATTTTACATAATTTTGAAGCAATACATTTGCTCGAGTTCTCCTCCCTGTCCCAGTAGTTCTTCCTCAGATCCTGCATATATCTGGAACATAAAGCAAGCAATGTTATGATGCTGCTCCCAAGAAAACCCTGCAGTGCTATATTTATATAACCTACAAATTTTGTAAAAAAAAAAAAATTTTTAAAGATAAAAATCTTCTGATGCTAATTAACTTCAAGAATAATTTGAAGAGAAATAGTGTTGGTAGAGGCCTTCCTAATAATCCATATTAATCAAAGCATTTGCTCTTCAGTAGTTGATGAAAGTTTCCAAACTTGGTAATGATCATTATGATGATGACAGTGATGATGCTAATGGCAGCTACCGTTTATTAAAAACTGTCCATATTCAGGAAGCAACTTAATCTGCACACATTTTCTTATTTAAATGTAATATGAGACCCATGCTATTATCCTGTTTTCACAGAAAAAGGAAACTGCTTTGAAAATTTTAAGTAATTTGAAAATGTCATCAGCCCACAAATAATAGAACAAAATTCAAACCCAATTCTCCCTTGCTCTAAATCATGTAATGCTAATCTCAAATATTTTCCTCTTGTGAGCCAAACTTGAGTTTGCAACTTTCATATAGTGCTCCTTAGAGACTAAGCTGTGATGTTCTTTTTCATATACAGCCAGTGTCCAGAAGGTTACACCTGTATGAAAATTGGTAGAAATCCTGATTACGGCTACACGAGCTTTGATACTTTCAGCTGGGCTTTCTTAGCCTTGTTCCGGCTAATGACGCAGGATTACTGGGAAAACCTTTACCAACAGGTGAGTGCCAAGAAAAACATGCACTGCATCTTTGCATGACATGAAGACCTGTTTACCAACTTTAGGATAGATGTATTTTTAATTCAGTGGAGCACAGAAGGAACTCTATTGCCTTACCAACAGAAGTAGCAATGTTTTACACCCAGCACTTTCAGAGTGGAAATTCTCTTTTTTGCATTTTTCTTAATACAAACAGAACAAGTTTTATGCATTCCATAGGTACATTTCCAAGAAGACAAATGCTTCCCTCACTGCCCTACTCCCCTGCCAGTAACCATACTTCCTTCTCTTTAACAGTATTTTTATACACAAAATATTAGAATGGGAAAGTCTTAAATCATAGGTACATTTCTTAATCTGAGATATTTATTTGATTTCTGAAACTTTCTCCTTTCTTAGTATGTCATTCCACCAAGTCCTAGACAAATAGCAGATAACATAATATAATGTTCTCTTGAGATTCTCCAGCACACACCCTGCTCTCCTTTGTCCAGTAATAGTTAAAACACATGGATCTCTCCTCCATATAATTTTGATATAAATGTATTGGTGAACTGTGTTAATTTGCTTATCTTGGCATCTAGTCTCAACAAGATCAAAATTATTACTCCGTGTTACAGATAACTGGATTAATTTTCTCAGAATTCTCCTGGATCGTTTTTTGGAATGTCTTATACTCAGTCTCTGAGAATATTATGAGTAAAAGTGGATATCAGATAAAATTCATTTTTCATATAACCTCTTGGCCAAAAGAGATTAAGCATAGATTTAGTGTATTATACAGAAAAAAAAGGAATATGAGTGATTTTTCAAACATGCCAAGAAAGGTCATCATTAATCAGGATTTAAAAATGCACATTAATAAGTGGCATGTGGTCTTTCAGTTTTCAGCATGAAAATATTTAAAATACTTTAAAGGGATATCACATAAGGTGTTACCTAACTGATACCCAGAGGCCAGATTTGTCACATCATTGCCAGGAACTACTTGAGAAATTGCACAGGAGTTTTAGAAATTTAGTAAGTTAATTTCTATGACCAAATCTTTGCTGTGCTTGTAAGAGTTGATCCAGCTGTCCCACTATTAGGAACTTATGTAATAAAAGAAACATGCAACAATAATCAATGTGAAGGGAATTAAGTTGATAGGCATCAGAAGTAGAAGACAATGACTTATTTAACATTTGTGATGTTCTGAATTATTTTTAAAGTATATAATTAAATGTATATTGCTTTTAAAATCATTAAAATAGATTTTTAAAATACGAGATTTATTTAAATTTTAAATACTACTGTAATATAAAAAACTATTCTGTTTCTAAAATTTGAAAGAAAATGCATTGATTTTATAAGTAACTTGTAGTATGAGAAAAAAGCAGGGTTTATTTTACTTTATTTAGTGATAATAAAACATAGTATGTAACCTCAGTATCAGTTTATTAGGCATCATTTGTGGTAAAAATGCATTTGATATTGATTGTGTTCCATGCAGATCTAATGTTATACTTTTATATTTTTATTTTTTTTATTTATTTTTTTATTGTTGTTAACATTGTATTATGTGATACAATTTTATAGGTACTGGGGATTCCCCCCACCCCTCCCATACCCCTCCCCCCACTTTTGTATTTTTCATAACGCGGTACTGCACAAAATTCCTAGTCTAATCATGCCTAATAGGACATTCAAGTTGAAGTAATTCACTTAAAAAAAAAAACTATTTTTGAAATGCCAATTTCTGTTTGTGTTTGCCTCTAGACACTGCGTGCTGCTGGTAAAACCTACATGATCTTCTTTGTTGTGGTGATTTTCCTGGGCTCCTTTTATCTAATAAACTTGATCCTGGCTGTTGTTGCCATGGCCTATGAAGAACAAAACCAGGCTAACATCGAAGAAGCTAAGCAGAAAGAGTTAGAATTTCAACAAATGTTAGACCGACTTAAAAAAGAACAAGAAGAAGCTGAGGTATTGTGATGTGGCTTAAAGTTCCTCCTAGATTAGAAGTTCAAAGGATAAGAACAATAGTTCTGAGTTCTGTCAGTCTTCCCAAGGTCTACTGCAGTTTCTAGTGTACATAAAGGAAGCGATTCTGAACTACGCCAGGACAGCTTTGCACTAAGATGTTCTATAGCCTTCCTTCTATTCCTCTTATGCACAATGCTTCAGTGGCATTGGATAACGCATAGTACGAAAATATAAATAATACCTGGCATGAGTATTACAATATTACTTAAAGGCTTTATATTAAAGTCAGTGAACATTGTAATGGGGGTAGAAATTAAAATGTGCATCATATTTGTTAATTTTAATATAAGACAGGAGATCTAAGGAAGTGATAAAAATTTTATCCACTTTTGGCTATATCACAGATGTCTGAGGATTTCTGTTTAGTCTACTCTCTTAAGGTATGCTGTAACTTGAGAAGACTTGTGCTAAAACAAATGTAACTTATGCTGCAAGATTCTTAAGGCTTATTTGGGAACAAGTGTTTAGCTAGGAATAAAATTGCAGTTTATAATAGCTGCATTCCACATTGGAGTACCTGGCTTAATTCCTAGTTCAGTTCCTTACTCCAGCTTCCCCCTCATGTGGACCCTGCAGGCAGTATAGATGATGAAGTAGTTGAGTTCCTTACTACCCAAGTAGGAAACCTGAACTGACTTCCCATCTGGTGAGTTTATACCAGCCCAGTACCACCAGGACATGGAACTGCTTTTAGTTCTTCCTCTCACTACCTCTAAAATACGATCATCAAACAAGGATGACTGAACGTCTCCAAGTCTCTTCATAGAATCTGACATTTAATGGAGGATAATTTGTAATGCAGAGAAACTATACACAAATATATTCAGAAACATTTAAGTAAAAGTTGAAAAACGGTTCACGGTACATTTTAGATTTTGAAAAATTAGGAAATGGCTAAGAGAATTTTGCTATTTTTACATCTTATTATATTAGTCATGAAATTGTATGTTTTAAGGAAATTATTATGTTATAGGAAAAGCAGTTAAAATAATGATGGACTAAATAGAATGTATACTAAATAATAACTATACACATGTATATAAAGTTTGAGAAAATGTTGTAACTATTGGTTATTTATGAGATGTAACATTGTGAGTTGCTTTCTTTTCCATTAACATCTTTTTATCCAAAACAAAGATCTCTTTTTTTTTTTTTTTTTTGGTAATGATTGTTTAATTTTGTAATAATTTCTATAGAGAAGCTATACAGTGTTTAGATAATCTTAGGAACTGCCTAGGGAATTTTTATCAATCCATTTCATTATAATAACAGTTTAATCATTTCCTTGAGATATTTAATAATTTGTTTTAGTTTTCAGGTAATTCCATCTTTATTGAACTGTAGAATTACATGATTCTGTTACGTATGTGATATACTCAGAGTATCTTATTACATTCTTTATGTGAACTATATGTTCCAAAATTACCTAGTAAAATTTGAACATAGAATATGGAGTTTGTATTATCATATGCAAATAAAAAACATACAATAGTTCAATTTCAAAGCAAAATAGAACTTTATTTCAGAGTAGAAGAAGTAAACATATTCTTCGTAACCTTGCTCATTATAATGGAAAGCAAACTGTTTTAAATTCATTTCCAAGGGACACAGTTACATGCCCAGACTAATTAAATTGATGAAAAGGAAGTGATCTGTAACAGGGCTTCTTGGAATTTGTTTAAAATGACTCACAGTGTACAACGTCTTTGTTCAACAGGCTATTGCAGCCGCAGCAGCTGAATATACAAGCATTGGGAGAAGCAGAATTGTGGGCCTCTCGGAGAGTTCTTCTGAAACTTCCAAACTGAGTTCTAAAAGTGCTAAAGAAAGGAGAAACAGAAGAAAGAAAAAGAATCAAAAGCAACTCTGCAGTGGGGAGGAAAAGGGGGATGAGGAGAAGCTGTCCAGGTCCGGGTCGGAGGAGAGCATCAGGAGGAAGCACTTTCACCTTGGTGTTGAAGGGCATAGGCGAGCACGTGAGAAAAAACTGTCGACACCTAACCAGGTATACCAGGTGCCTGCCACAGGCCAGAGACAGACAAGTGTATTTTGATTTGAGAGAGCAGTGGTTTAACTGTAAAAAACCTGTCCATTTCTTTATCAAAACAATAGAGATATAATTATTGTTTCACTTTTTATTTTGAAGGAACTTTTAGTTTCAGAATTGTTATATCTTCTCTAATAGGTAATTGGTCAAAATGAAAGTATTGTTAAGCACCATTATAGAAATTAAGTGACTATTAACACAAGAATATATTTTCTTTTCTTATACAACTAATGGGAATAATTTCATGTATGTCATGTTTTAAGAGAATGATACTTCCCACCGCCAGTCTCTTACAATTCTTATTTTTGCTTTTTTCAATGTTATACTTTCAGCTTACATTATAATCACAAGCTTGCCCCTTCAGTAAGGAAGAAATTCAATAAAAGTAGAAAAACCATTGTTCCTCAAGAGTATAGATAAGGGCTATAAAATAATCCAATCTCAAAATGACAATTTCACTCACATATATTACATTTTTTAATGTTCTGTGTATGTTACTACAAACCATGTAAAACACACAGTATTTGGGAGGCGGGGCGGGGGACTAACTGATTGTTTTGCAGTTGCATCCAATTTGTTGCAAAATGCAGGTTTTCATTTATTTGTACAGGTGAGGTGATTCCATTGTGTTTACGTACTACAATCTCTATCAGTCTGGGTTGTATCCAACTCTTAGCTTGAAATTGTGTCTAAATCTTAGTTATTATAAGTTGAACACCTGTAAGCATGAGATGTAGATAACTCATATACAGATTTCATTTCCTTTGATATTTTAATTGGGCTCACATTAAATCTATAAATTACTTTGGAAAGTATGTATATTTTGATGTTATTAATTCTTCCAATCCATTTTTCCATCATTTAGTGTCATCTTCTATTTATTTCACTAATATATATTTTTAAGATTTATTTATTTATTTTTGTTGGAAAGTCAGAAATAGAGGAGGAGAGAGAGAGAGGAAGATCTTCTGTCTGCTGATTCACTCCCCAAGTGGTGGCAATGGCCAGAGCTGAGCCAATCCAGAGCCGGGAGCCAGGAGCTTCTTCCAGGTCTGCCACTCAGATGCAGTGTCGCAAGGCTTTGGGCTGTCTTCAGTTGCTTTCCCAAGTCACAAGTAGGGAGCTGGATGGGAAGTGGGGCCATCAGGACATAAATTGGTGCCCAAATGGGATCTGAGCACATGCAAGGCAAGGACTTTAGCCACTAGGCTACAGCACTGGGCTCATATTTCCCTAATATTTTATAAATTTCATTGTAGAGTAGAGATCTTTCATATCCTTGGTTCAATTTATCCAAACATATTTATAATTTTTATACTATTGTAAATTTCTTTCTCAGCCATAGGACTGTATATGTGTATACAATGGTGTTTTGAGTTTTGGTTTTGTATATATCTTACCACTCTTTCAAACTCTCTTATGAGTTCCACTAACCTCTTAGTGGAGTCTGTTGGTTCCCATAATTGTAGGCTCATGTCCTCTACAAATAGGGTCATTTGATTTCATCCTTTCCCATTTATGACAGTTTGATTTCTTTTTCTGGCCTAATTTCCCTGTCTAAAACTTTGTAATTATAATAAATATTAATTGTAAGAGCAGGCATCCCTGTCTGGTTTGAAATTTTAATGGAAATGCTTGCAGCATTTTGCCATTCAAATATGATGCTGGTTGTGTTGTCATCTATTGCCTTGATTGTGTTGAGGTGTGTATTTTCTATACTGGATTTGCTTAAAGGTTTAGAAAGGCTGTTGTATTTCATGATGTTTTTTCTGCATCTGTTTAGATAATCATATAGTTCTTACTCTTCAGCTTATTAATGTGTTTCGTATTTGTTGATTTGCATATGTTGATCCATCCCTAAATATCAGAGGTACTTCCACTTGGCCTCGGTGGATGATCTTTCTTACGTGCTGTTGAATTTGATTAGTTATTACTTTGTTGAGGATTTTTTTAATCAGTGATATCTGACTTAGTTTTTGTTTTATCTTTTTCTGGTTGTGGAATTAAGGTAATGCTACTCTAATGAAAGGAGTTTAGGAGGATTCCCTCTCAACTGTTTTGGGACATTTGGGACCTGGAATTAATTCTTTAAAAATTTGGTAGAGTTCAGCAGTGAAACTGAGCTTTTATTTATTGGGAGGATCCTAACTACTATCAATTTCTATCTTGCTTCTCTATTTAAATTTCTATTATTCTTCATGACTTAATTTTGGTAGATTATTCCAGACTTCTGCCCATGTCTTCTACATTATCTAATTGTTCTATTTATTCTAGATTCATTAATGTGCAATGGATAAAAAGTAATCTTAGATTCATTTCCCTTTCTTTGCTGCTCTGAGTATATATTCTCCACAGTATCTGTCCCCAGTTTGAACTTCACTGGTGTCTTTGACATCCTTCATCTCCAAACTCATTAGCTGATATTGTCCTTTAGCCTATTAATTCTGACTGTGTAGAATTTTTCTCCTTTTTTCATTGAAATCTCTAAACCTCAGGTTTTGCTATCTGTATTTCTTGGCAAATTCTCAATGCTTGTATTCTCCTAAGCACTTCCCTCTGTCGTACACCTCCAAAGCATTTTGATTAAACAAACAAAAACCTACTCATGTCTCTGCTTACCTTTAAAAAAAATTGCTCCATAAGCTCCAGAACCAGACCCACAACTTAACCCTGGAACAAATTCCTTCGACTCTGCAGCTTTCTCTACCTTCGGGTGTCCTCAGTTCACCCAGCCAGAGTAGTCTCTCTCCACTGAAAACAGCCTGTGACTTTCATACCTTCATGACTTTGTGCACACATCTTTCCCACTGAAATAATCTTATTTTCCTATAATGGTGTCACTAGATGTCTCACGCTGAGGCAGGCACCCCCTTCACACAATTTACTCTATTCTCTCCATTTGAATCTTCTCTTTAGTGCCTGTTTAGAATTCCTCTCTTTCTGAACATTGAAATAAAAGGTAGATCCTCATTATTCAAAAATTTCCCTAATGTATATGGTGAGAAAGAACTTGAACATATTTAGTACTATTAACATGTAAGACAAGAGCAGTCATAGGTGGTTTAAAGGAAAAGACCTTGTAATACTCATTTGTCATTGTTTATAATGCCTCTCACATCTTTTACATGTGAATTTAAACTATGTGTGGAACTTAGTACTTCCAAATAACTACACTTAATTTGGTTTATGGAAACAATTTATCCTGAACATGGGTCACGTAAGTGTAACTTTTTGTCCTCTTTATTATTATTATTTTTACATCTTGTAACATTTCATGATACACAGGCATATTTAAAAGTCGTTTGTACGTTGGAGCTGCAAGCTGTATATTGGAAAGCATGTAGCATGGTCTTTTACCTTAAATTTATTGTGGCATTTAACAATCTGTATGATGAACACTAAATAGGTTCAAATGCCAAATTCTTTTTTCAAAGATGTACTCATTTTTCAAATAAGAATTGCAAAGAGAGAAGAAAAGATAGATTTCTTATCTGCTGGTTTACTCCCAAGATAGCTGCAAAGGCATTGATAAGCTGGGCCAATTCTAGGAGACAAAGCCTTTTTCTCAGTTTCCCCCATGGACGACCATTTCCCAAACACTTGAACCAGTTTCACTGCTTTTCCCAACAGGATGTTTTATCCAAGTGAATCAGCTGGAACATGAAGCATCATGACTCATATATGGGATACAATGGTCACAGATGGCAGCTTTATCTGCTATGTCACAACACAAGCTCTCGCAATTTTTTTAAAGTAGCATGCCCTGTACAGAAAAGTAAAGTATCTAAAAAGGATGGAGACGTGACTCTGACAAGAATAGCAGTATATGATACTACACACAAACACACACCCCCCACTGGATCCTAAAAATATGATTTCTTCTAATTGATTCATTTCTTGATTTGAAAAAAAGTTATCTTTTGGTTGAATTGCTTTGCTTTCAACTATGTCTCTTTTATTACAAGAACCGAGCCACCTATTCCAAGGCCAATGGATTCAGTGGAAGTTATATGGAATGCACTTCTTTGTATATATAGGTGCTATAGCACATATCTCATCCCTTTGTTTTTCAGTCACCTCTCAGCATCCCTGGTTCCTTGTTTTCTGCAAGGAGGAGCAGCAGAACAAGTCTTTTCAGTTTCAAGATTCGAGGAAAAGATATAGGATCTGAGACTGAATTCGCAGATGATGAGCACAGCATTTTTGGAGACAATGAGAGCAGAAGGGACTCACTCTTCGTGCCCCACAGACCCCAGGAACGTCGCAGCAGTAATCACAGCCAAGCCAGTAGGTCTCCCCCAGTGCTGCCGGTGAATGGGAAGATGCACAGTGCCGTGGACTGCAATGGTGTGGTCTCCTTGATTGATGGACCCTCAGCCCTCATGCTCCCCAATGGACAGCTTCTGCCAGAGGTGATAATAGATAAGGCAACTTCTGATGACAGCGTAAGGACGTTTTATATAGCTCAGGCATGGCTGGACCCTAAATCTATGTCAGTTACTCCCTCTGTTGGAGAGACCTTCTCTCTAGTTCTGTGAATGGCACTGCATTCTGCAATACTTTTCCTGTAAAAACACATTTTCCACTCACTAATTTAGTCTTAATACTATACATTGTAGGCATGTGATTCAACAATATCATTTTTTAAAACCACTTATATATTGATATTTTTAGCTGATTGCAAATCCCTCCTTTAGACAACTTTTAAATGCATTGATGATGCTGACCTTATTAGCTGATACTGGATTCCATTTCTGTAAAAACAATTGGATTCCTTGCCATGTACTGGTATCATTTTCAGGTCACTATGTTTTATATACCTTATTGCCAAAGATCTTATTTGGAGCTGTTAGTAGTCATAAAAATAACAACACCAAATCTATGTTAACAAACTTTTAGATGATATATTATTCCTGTATTTTACAAATGTGGAATTTGAGACATGGGGAAAGCAATTTGCCCAAGTCCACTCAGTAACAAATGATAAGTATAAGGTTTAAGTAGAGGCCCTCCTTCACTACACGTCCTGCTGTGTTTTCAGTTCACAATAGTCTTTCGGTCTTGGAAATGGCTCAGACTGACTATGATTTAGCTCCCCTTCAGAAATGAGACAAAATGTTTTCACTGCCACAATGTATCTTTAGGCTCTATGAAGAAAATCACAGAAACATCTTCATTTACACCAATAAGCAGACATAAAAACAAAAACAAACCAAAAAATATTTTCAGAATAACTCCGAGAGTGTAGGGGTCACTGAGTAGTTAGAACAAAATACCCGAGGAGGCTTAAAAGTGCAATCCGATTCCAGGGTTTCCAGGATATTCTGTTATGTTATTATAATACATGTCAGCAAGAGTTTTGACTAACCCAATAAACTTTGAACATATACTAAATGTTCATATATTATACTTGAAGAAAATACAGTATCTCAATAAGATTGCACTTTACTCAAAGCCTGAGCCATGCAGCTATTTCAGCATGAATGAATGCATGTGCTTTTAGCTTTCCTGTGTGACCGCTATGCTTGCATGACACAGCCTGAGCCTGTCTGTCCAGTATTCCTCATGACATGAGCATGCTGCCCTTGTGGATTTGGATTTTTATTGTGTGTGTTTTTCTAGTTTTTATATAATTGGCAAAATATTAGCTAACATTTTGAGATTATTTCTAACTTTTAAATGAAGTGGGTATTTAAGAATATATTTTCATCACAGAGAAATCAATGTCACAATAAATCCTAAATATCAAAGTGGATAAATTAGTGCATGCTTTTAAGATACAATAGAATTCAAGAAACAAAAGATGGAAGCATTGTGTGGCAATTTGCTCTAACCTAAAAGCTACAATATTATATAAAGTGTTATATGATAGTATAATATTATGTGCTCAAGAGAATTTTTAACAAACTCTGATTTGAAGAAAAAAAAAACTCTGCTTCTTCAAAGTCAGTAAATTGGAGACCAAGCCAGACAGAACATGGTTTTACAGTCTTCAATAAAATGTCACTTGCAATTCTATGTATGTGTCTGCATATACACATACTTCCTGCATACACATTTGTGCATATTTGTTTTTATAAACATCATATATGTATATACACAACTATACAACCCTAGAACTATATAAATGTATATATTTGCTTCTAAGGCATATATATGTGTCTATATATGTATATATATGTGCATATATGTATATTACACATATGAGGACAAATATGCAATAGAAATAGCATTCTAGAGTTGTTTATGTGTATATTTGAAAAGTTGTGTGGTGTGTATTATTTGCTTGCATTGAACCAGCATAATGTTTCAAACTGAAATTACTCTCTAGGCACTTTCATGGAAAGCTGGACACAGTCATTGTGCCTGAGTGTATATTTCTGCATGGCAGCAATCTGTAGAGCAGAACACTGGTCACCTCTTTATACTGAGCTTGCACTCTTCATATTGCTGCACTTCCCATTAGTTTCCATTGTTCCTTTTCAAACTCAGTCATTTGTAGTAAAAATACCCAGCTTAGCTCATTATGTCTTCCCTGGCAGTAAAAAAAGTGATTACAGTAGACTTCATTAATATTGTTATTTTAACAAAAATAATTACAGAAAGTTATCCAGAAATGTTGAGTATCTACCCTTTTGTTCAAAGCACTACAACACTTGTTCAGCTGTTCTCAGGTAGGAAAAGGTAACTGGATAAATTGGCCACTCAGAAAGATAGATTGTGATAGAAATAATAATAAAGGTAAATAGATTTTTATTTCATATTTTCATAAACCACACAAGATTTGAGGGAGTATCTTTACCCCCTTTTTAACTAATGTTGAAAAATGAGATGATAGAAAATTGCTAAGTAGCAAAGCCATAATTTGAGTAATCTGGTCCCTATTTTCGATTACTGATTAACGCTAATGAAGTAAGAATTTATCTTGTCCTGTAATTTATTAGATTTTGTCCTTAAGGCTCTAGATAATTGTCATTTTTTCCTTAGGGTACAACAAATCAAATATATAAAAAAAGACGTTCCAGTTCTTATTTCCTTTCAGAAGATATGCTGAATGATCCTCATCTTAGACAAAGAGCTATGAGTAGAGCAAGCATACTGACAAATACTGTAGAAGGTATGTTTGGTATTCTTTTTGTTGTATTTCTTTTTTTAAAAGATTGTATTGTATTTCTTTGAAAGCCAGAGAGAGAAAGAGAAAAAGATGAAGAGCAAGACAGAGAGAGAGAAAGAACTGGTGCCCAGGTGTGTCAGCTTCACAGTTTTTATCCGATACACTGCAATGCTGGCCCCATCATACATATACTTAAAGTTGACTTTTATCCTGGCCAACCAAGAATATGTAGATGAAGTTCTTAGGAATTATACAAAGAATATAAAACTACATTAAGCAATAATGATAACATATATATACTAATGGAATGCTTTATATATTCTTGAAAATGGGTAAAGTTATTTGTAACTAAAAATAAATATTGGATAACATGAATTTTGAAAGATAAATGATGGTCATTGACACAGAAAAATAGGTTAATCCAGAAACATACAATTCTCTAACTATGTAATATTTTAATAATAGTTAAGTAGTAGTTTCTTTTAATAAGTCGAGCTTTTTAATAAGTCAGAGTGCTGATTTCTTAAAATGTGCTGGCTCCCATCTTATTGCAAACCTATACTATGTCTTACCTTATCTATAAACTAGCCACTGTGGGATAAACTTTTTATCCTACCGTAAGTTTGTATTGAGAAACAAATGGACAAATGGTGTGAAATATCTACTACATGAGTACTTCCACAATGCTTCCACAAATCCCAGCTCCTGCTTTTTTTGTCACTTGTGATAGAGAATAAGGTTTTTTCAAGATGAACAAATTGTCTATCGAGGCATTAAATGCCAAAGAAAAAATATATTTCTCCATTAAGGAAAGAGCAGTTCTGTTTACCATTACATTGGGTGCATTTTTTTCTCTTGAATCACTCTCACATACTTGCTTTCATTCATTTCACTGCCTTCTCCTCACTTAGTCCAGTTACATGATGTCTAATATTTGCTATATATTTATATATATATACACACACACACTATGCCTTTCACAGAGATAATCTTGTTAAATTTGTAAAATCCAAACCACCAGTATTGCTGTAGGTATTTAGTATAGACAGTGTAGGCTCTGCTTGTAATGAGTGCCATGTCTCATGCTAGAGTGCCCAGGTATGAGTCCTGGTTCTGCTCCTTACCTCAGCTTCCTGCTAATATTTGCCATGGGAGGTCAGAGAGTCATGACTGTCAAGTGCTTCAAACCCTACTGCCTATAGGAGAGATCTGAATCGAAATCCCAGCTCCTGCTTTTGGCCTGACTCATTCCCAGCCATTGAAGGTTTTGAGGGGAATGAATCAGCAGATGTAAAATCTCTCTTGGAGTCTGTCTTGGCCTTTCATATAAGTAAGTAAATCTTAGAAAATCCCCAAGCTTTAGTTTGAATATTAGAAGTTACTTGTGTTTAGGAATGAAATATACAATGAACTGCATTCTCTCTCTCATTTTAAAAAATATCTCTTTTGCTTTTTTCTTGCCAGAACTTGAAGAGTCTAGACAAAAATGTCCACCGTGGTGGTACAGATTTGCACATAAATTCTTGATCTGGAATTGCTCTCCATTTTGGATAAAATTCAAAAAGCTCATTTATATTATTGTAATGGATCCTTTTGTAGATCTTGCAATTACTATTTGCATTGTTTTGAACACATTATTTATGGCCATGGAGCATCATCCAATGACTGAAGAATTTAAAAATGTGCTCGTCGTGGGGAATTTGGTAAGATTCTATAGTCACTGTCATTCCACTTTTCAAGTCAGATGGATCTGCAGCTTGGTAATTATGTATATCTAGGAATTAGCAGAGTCAAGTTTCTTTTCACCTATAGTATTTCAAAATAACTTTGTGATCATGATGAAGTCTATAAATAACACTAGTGCTTTCCATAATATTTCTGTACTATGTCACCATCTTGGGAGTTATTGTGTGTCTGTTGGTTTCTTCCTACCAACCTATCCCTTGGGAGCAACATTTTGAAAATTTCACACTTTTTTGCACATAATATAATTACATTATAGAGTCCCTTTTTTTCAAGGCAGAAATTTTAAATTTTAAAGAGTGTTTTTTTGAAAGGCAGAATTATAGAAATGAAGTACACAGACAGAAACATCTTCCATCCACTGGTTCACTCACCAGAAGGATGCAAGGGGCAGAGCTGGGCTGAACTGAAGCTGGTCTGAAACTCTCATGTGGGTGCCAGGGCAGGAATTGGGCTATCCTCTGTTGATTTCCCAGGGAATTAGCAGGGACCTGGATTCCAAGTGGATCATCCTGGACTTGAACTGGTGCTCACAGGATGCTGATACTGCAGGCTGAGGCGCTGCAGGCTGAGGATCAGCCTGCTGCTCCACATGGGGCTAGCCTCTATAGCTTCCTTTTATTATCCCACACACTATGGGTATGTAATTTTGGCGTAACAGTGTTTGAATGCCTATGCCTTTGAGTTCCAAAAGATCTGGATTTGAATGCCAATCATGTGTTTTTACTAGTTATCTATCTGCCCAGAAGTTAAATATTTTTATTCTCTGCATTAGCATTTCGTTCTTTCTGTATATCTTTGGGGAGACAGAACCAGCTAGTTTCTACTTGTTAGTGGAAATTTGGTTCATTGAAAACAGTTTATTTTCTTTTTTTTTTTTTAAAGATTTATTTTTATTATTTTTTCATTGGAAAGGCGGATATACAGAGAGGAGAGACAGAGAGGAAGATCTTCCGTCCGATGATTCACTCCCCAAGTGAGCGCAACAGGCCGATACTATGCCGATCCGAAGCCAGGAGCCTCTTCCGGGTCTCCCACGCGGGTGCAGGGTCCCAAGGCTTTGGGCTGTCCTCGACTGCCTTCCCGGGCCACAGGCAGGGAGCTGGAAGGGAAGCAGGGCTGCCGGGATTAGAACCGGCGCCCATATGGGATCCCGGGCGTGCAAGGCGAGGACCTTTAACCACTTGCGCCACTGCGCCGGGCCCGAAAACAGTTTATTTTCACTGAGTTGACTGCATCATTATGAAATTCAAGATAATTTGACGTTTCTTATATATTACCACAGCCCCAAATTCAGTTTCTCCATTTGAATCTTCTTAAAGCTGGATTATTTTATAAGGCTGTTAGACAATCACAGACCAAACATCTTTGAATCTTCTCTGATTAGATTCTTTGAGTCGAAACATGCCTGAATGAGTCATAAACAAATCTTTAACGATTGCATTTTTGAGTCCTTTGATACCAGTGTCATGAATTAATGATGGTTTACAGTGCACTATTGTGTCAAAACTTTGAAAGTATAACTTTAGTTTCCACTATGCCAATTAAATGTGTTTTCTTCTTACCATAAATCTTTAAAGAGTGAGTCAACATGGACTTTATTGCTCTAAGTACTTAGGTCAGGAAAAAAGACTGGCTCAAAATTTCAGTATCAATCTGCTCCCCTTTTATCATCAAAATCTGTTGACTAATGTGATGTTTTTGCAAAGTGTGTTGTCAAAGGTTTTGCTTTTCAAAGATCTTAATATGCTTTTATAAAATCTTATCTGAAGATAACGAAAGCCAATATAATAGTTTTAAAGGGAATAGTGAAATCCTACCATATAGTATTAAATACGATTTTTTTATTTATTTAAATAACTATTAAAAAGTACTTATTTAAAGAAGTATTAAATAAGATAACAATATTTGTGAATCAATTAGTGAATGTTAAATAGTCACTGATATTCTTATGTTTACTCTGTATCTTCAAGCAATAATTTGAAAGATTTTATATTTCTCATTTAGGTCTTCACTGGAATATTTGCAGCTGAAATGGTTTTAAAACTAATTGCCATGGACCCCTATGAGTATTTCCAAGTAGGCTGGAATATTTTTGACAGTCTTATTGTAACTTTAAGTTTAGTAGAACTTTTTCTAGCAAACGTGGAAGGACTATCAGTTCTGCGATCATTCAGATTGGTAAATATAAACTGCTCTTACCATTATTATTTGCTAATAAATGATGTTTATTTGATTTTGAATTATTATTGAAAATTTGGAGAGTTTTTAAACAAATGGAAGAGTGTTAATCCTATCTAGTAATATTAATTTCACTAATAGATGCATTAAACAGTCAAAACTGAATATATAGTTTAATTTTAAGGTCTTAAAGACAAGTTCAATTTTCATTTGAAGAATAACAAATACTTTCTCTACTTATTAAGGTGGTAATTTGTTTTACATTAGAAACTTTCACTTTACAGACTTTATTTGTGTGTGTGTGTGTGTGTGTTTTACATTACTTTATTTTTTTTAAATATGCCTACAGATATGCATTTAGCGATATAACTTTTAAACAAAGTAGGAAAAATAGTGGGGAATTATTTGAAGATTGAGTTTCATTTACATTCTTTATTATTAAGAATTATGACATAAATTTGAGTTATCAATTAAACTACAGTTTGTTAATAAATGAAACTTTCAAATTATTTATTTTCTAATATAATCTTCAATTAACCTCATTTTTTTAGGTAGTAGATTAAAACTATGTTGCTCTGGATAGCTTGTATTACATTTTAAAGCTATTAATTATACTATAAAATCTATATGGATTTCTGCCAGTTAGAGGCACATTCTTCCTTCCATTTTTTATGCATTTACTGGCTAGCTGGAATTTACCTGTTATAGATTTAAATTATAGGTTCATAAGTTTATGGATTTGATAGAGATTAAATCATTGTTATCTTGACAACTTTTGTCTCTTACAAAAACACATAGAAGTGAATAGACTTTTGAAAGCATTTTATCCCCAACACACTGGGTTGCATCCAAATGTCTGAATGAAAAAAATTATAAAAGTATTAGGAAATAACATCAATGACAAATTATCAATCCTAGGGAAAAAATTTTAAAAAGTTCTAAAATTCTCTATGGAAGTCCTGACCTAAGATTACATACTTCTTTCAGAATATATATTGCAATTATATTGCGGAAGGTATGCAAATAAACCTGGGAGTATTAAGAAACAGATGCAAATGTAAACAGGTGAAATATAGAAATAATTCATTCTAGCCGAATAATAATGACAGTGTTATAAAACATACAGTCTGCTTTATATTTAGAACAAATGTCAAGAGAGCAGATATTGAAGAAGTTATTATAATGACTAACATTAAGCTTTATATTTTCTTTTAGCTCCGAGTCTTCAAGTTGGCAAAATCATGGCCAACGCTGAACATGCTGATAAAGATTATTGGTAACTCAGTTGGGGCTCTGGGTAACCTCACATTAGTGTTGGCCATCATCGTCTTCATTTTTGCTGTGGTCGGCATGCAGCTGTTTGGTAAAAGTTACAAGGAATGCGTCTGTAAGATCAATAAGGACTGTTCCCTCCCACGCTGGCACATGAATGATTTCTTTCATTCCTTCCTGATTGTGTTCCGTGTGCTGTGTGGAGAGTGGATAGAGACCATGTGGGACTGTATGGAGGTCGCTGGCCAACCCATGTGCCTTATTGTGTACATGATGGTCATGGTGATTGGAAACTTAGTGGTATGTAATCAGCTGTCCGTTTACTTGAAATTATTATGTGATATGGACCATTAGAATCTAAGTGTTAATTAGTTCTATCATTATTAAGTGTTAAAGGGATTAGAAAACAAAATATTGTCTTGATTTCCCTGCCCAGATAACCTGTATTTACATCAGTTATAACCTTTCTGTTAGAAAGGCTTTGTAAAACTTTTGAGTATATTCTCTCATTTTGATAACTGCTATGATTCCATCATTTGATATTCTTGTTATATGGTTTAAACCTATGGTTTTTATGTCTCTTAATAATGACATTCAGATGATATCCTAGAATACAGTATAATGATTCACTTAACAGAAACAAAAACAAAGTTGTTTCGGACCATGGTTAGTGAAAGGACTAATCCAACAACCTTACAGTCACATATAAGAGCAGCATCTATAGGAAAGTTCATTAAATTGCCACCCATGGGCCAATGACAGTACAATGCTAGTTTTCAAATGACCCTGCAAAGTAACAATGATTTTTTTTTTTGGCCATTTTTGAATAGCTGATAAAAGACTGCACATTAAATGAAATTCAAATTTCATCATCCATGTAACATTTTCTTAGAATGTGGACATGTTAATTCATTTACATTTTATTCACAACTGCCTTTGCACTATGCTGGCAGAGATGAGTAGCTACCATAAAGATAGAATTCTATAAAGTTACAAATTTTTATTTCTGTTTCATAATAATGAGTTTTCCAACCACTGGGTAATACCTTCTCTTTGACATATTCACTTTCCTGTTGTTCTAATGAGGGTTTCTTGGCCTTTTTCTGTTTCTTTCTTCCCTATATTGGTTGGTGAAAACTATCAAGATTACAAGAAGGAAAAAAAAATTAAGACAAAGTGTTCCTTCTGTGAACCACTCAACCTCATATTTCACATTGACTTGCCTCATTTGGTAATTTTGTCATCAAAATTATGGGATATGGTGACAGCTTTATGTCTGGAAAAATATTTCTAATTTTTTTCCTTGCATCTCTCATATTAAAAGAGATTCATAGGTCAAAACAAAGATTCACATTATCAAATTTTATCTACAGGCGCAGTGCCAGATATCTACAGAATACAATTTACAATGCAAATTCTAGACCCCTGAAGTTCTAGACTATATAAACATACACAAATTGGATTATCATTTTGTAACTATTGGTAATCCTAAAGTTTTATATGGAAATAAGTAAGCAAAGTTTAACTTTATGTAGGCTTACATATCTCTTCTAACAGTTTCATATTTTTTCTTTTGGACCTTCTAAGTTTGTTTCTGAGTATCATTCATTTCTTGTGTGGCATTTATTTCTGATAAAGTGAGTATTTCTTTTTCAAGTATTTGCCTGAATAACTTTAGCAAAATAAATAATATCATAATTGTGTTGTTTAATTAGCAGGTAAAGGATAGTAAGTATAGGCCATAAAAGAAAATTTGACTAAAGGATTCCTACTATAGAAATGAATTTACTAATGACATAGTAGTGTTGGAGAGGGACTTATTTCTTCACCCATGGTGATTCCTTGCCAGTGTGGCTGAATGTCTGCTTCCAGCGTTCATAGGAGCTCAACATGAATAGAGTGGTAGTGGGTCAACCCTCTGCTGCTTCTCTCATATGTCTTTACCTGTGTATGAAAAGCTGCAGGGAATACCATGTAGAATTGTGTTGTGACCTGTATTTCAGAAGTGTGCTAATTTTTTTCACTTTCTGTCTTTTTATTTTTATATACCCCATCCCCATTCCAATATAGCTACTGAATCTATTTCTGGCTTTATTATTGAGCTCATTTAGTTCAGACAATCTGACAGCAATTGAAGAAGACCCTGATGCTAACAACCTCCAGATTGCAGTGACCAGAATTAAGAAGGGGATAAATTACGTGAAACAAACCCTTTGTGAACTTATTCTAAAAGCATTTTCCAAAAAGCCTGAGATTTCCAAAGAGATAAGACAAGCAGAAGAGCAAAATGGCAAGAAGGAAAATACTTCTAACCGTACAATTGCTGAAATGAGCAAAGATCATAATTTCTACAAGTCAAAAGATAAAGTCAGTGGTTTTGGAAGTAGTACAGAAAAATATTTGATGGAAGAAAGTGATTATCAGTCATTTATCCATAATCCCAGCCTCACAGTGACAGTACCGATTGCACCTGGAGAATCTGATTTGGAAAATATGAACACTGAAGAACTTAGCAGTGATTCAGAGAGTGAATACAGCAAAGAGGTAAGATTTTTTATGCAAATTGTGTTTAATATAAGCTTAAACACATAAAAATTTAGGTATCTGTTGGCAAAGTTATTTCTAATATCACATTTGTGAATAGTTCCCATGTGCAGTTTAGCTTCCTGCAGGTTTAACCTCATAATATTTTATTCTTAAAAACTGACTTAACCTAGGCTGTCTTTGGAAGCTGACTCCACCCATCATTCATTCCATATTTGGTACCAGTTGAAGTCATGCATCGCAGCTTTCTGTGGTATCAGTTGAATCTCTGTTACCTTAATCTTTGTATCCACCTATTCTTTTGCCTGTTCATTACAGGTGGAGTCCCACTTGGTCCTTTGGTCTCCATTTTTCATCTGCCTTGTACCCGGATGCTACTAATTTTTTGTACATTCAGTCTTAATTATGTCACTTTTGTTATATACCTGTAAGTCTGCTGACTTATTTACTGCACATAAAGCCTTCACACTATGTCCCCTACTTCTTTAATCAGACTGCTAATGCTCATCCATGAAATCATTACCCCTACCAAACACATTTCCTTTTAACTACATACTGTTTTTCTGTGTGATGTTGCTGGTAATTTCCTTCTGAAGTTAAAAAAAAAAATCCTGTGTGCATTCCTCAAGGCATAGCTTTCATGAGCTTCATCTGTGAAACTACTACTACTGCTTAAGTCTTAGTTGGATAAGCACTAAATGCATTAATACATTTGCATAAGATATTTTGAGCAATATCCAAAAGTGTTGAAAAATGTTAGGCATCTCACTGTCTTAACGTTTCCCCAAATAGATGTAAAGTTTTTGTGATTTTGAATACCACATAATACCCTGAGTCTTCTGAGCTTATCATTTAGTTTATTAGTTATTGTAATTTTTGGAGAAGATTATGATTTTCATCAAATTCTATTATACATTCTTTGAAAAGGAATTTTAAAGGTTTAAATCCTTCAGATCAGTTATAATCTACAAACTTCTAAGTGGATCAAGGTATACATGCAGCTTTTATTATAAAAGTGAAATTAAATAGTTATAAATATCACAAAGTATTTTATGATATCTTTTGAAGTTTCAATATAACATTCAAAATATATATGTTAATTTTTATATATTTAAGTCATGTTAAAAATTGCTCAATATATTTACCAATACCTTCTGTCTGCTTAATCTTATTAAAAGATGGATTTCAATAATTTATAATATATTTGCAGAAATATGTTGAATAATCACGACCAATATATTCTTATCTATTGTATTTCCATGGTTCAAACACTATAAATACAGGAGGTTAGAACTACCTCAGATTGTGTAGTAAAATAGATAACTCTTTTAAGTTTTTAAATTGTATTTCTATGAGAGGCAAATTCTCTCTGGAGGGGAGGGGTGCAGCAAATGGGGCAAAAAGCAGGTGTGAGAGAGACAATCTCTCCCATTTCCTGATTCTTTCACCAAATGCCTCTACCAGCTGAGGCTTAATGAAGCCAAACACAGTATTCCAGAATATTCCAGGTGGTTGGCAGGCACATCACCTGTTGCTTCCTGCTGTGCTTACCACAAGAACCTGAAATTGGGAGACAGCTAGGAGTTGAACACAGGATGTGAGCATCTCAAAAAGGGACCTTAACCATTGTGCCAAATGCCCACCTTGGGCTGGCCTTTTAAAACACTTTGCACACTATTTTAGTTAGGAAGCCCTTAACATTAGTTTTTATTATAATCATTCAGTTCATCAACATTGTTATCATGATCTAAAAGTTAAAGTTATGGGGTTGGCATTGTGGCATAGTCCCAAAGCCACTCTGTGCATTTGACACCAGCATCCAAAATGGTCTGATTTGTGTCCCAGCTGTTCTATTCTCATCCAACTTTTCCTGCTAATGAAATGGGAAATTCAATAGAAATATTGCTCAAGTATTTGAGCTATTGTTACCCATGTGGTAAACCTGGAATGGAGTTTCTAGTTTCCATCTGGCCCAGGGCTGGTAGCTGTGGCCATTTATGGGGTGAGCCAACAGATGGAAGGTTCTCTATAACTCCGGATTTCAAAGCAAACAAATGAGTCTAGTCCAGGTTCTGGATGCCACTGGCTGAAAATTTACCCTTCTGTATAGACAGTTCCCTAACATATCCGTGTGCACTGTCTTAGGTACTCTTTCAAACCCAGATGATACAGATTGCACAGTTAAACTATGGCCAAGAATGAAATACCTATGCAGGATCTTTCTCTCCAGCTGCCTTAGGTTAAAAGGCTCATAACACTGCTTTTTTTCCTTTTTTTTTTTAAAAAAAATCTTGTTCAATTTTTATTTCTTTGAAAATCAAATGAAAACAGAGACATAAAGAGTGTTCCAGTCTATTAATTCATTGCCAAATGCCCGCAACAGAGATGAGGAGGACCAAGCCAAGGGCCAAATTCAAGAACTTAATCCAGGTCTCCTGTGTGGTGACTGGGTTTATTCACTTGAGCCACTTATTCACTGAGATAAGCAGCTAGAAGTGGGACTCAAACCCAGCCACTCCAGTGTGAGATTTTACCCACTAAACCAAATGCCTGCCCACAAATGTTCTGTACTTGCCCAAAGTGTTTCTAACCCTATCATGATAACTTTCCCTGCTCTAACTCCCATAATTTTTCAGCTTTCGTCTGAACTTCCCGAGTCTTAGGTTACTTATTCTATTTTTTTTTTACATGCTTGAGAACCCTTTGATATTGTGGTTATTACATTTCTGATGAACTTTGATGAACCAGCAAGGCACATCCTGCTCACTCAACTACCTTAGAATCTGGTTAAGAAGATTCTGGAGTAGAGAAAGGGCCTCATACCCAGCTTTGATATTATTAACTCTGAACTGGAGCAATGTTCAGAAACCCCTCTGCAGAAAAATTTAGTTATATGTAAGCAGAATTATAATAAAAATTACAGGACTCAAGTAACTAGACAAATGCCCATTGAGCGTGCTCCCTGAGTAATTATTATAGCTACAGAATTGTGTGCTTGTCAATAAGTATTTGGTACAGTTCAAATTTCAGACATGTGATGACAGCACTCAGTAGTTCAGTATTTTAGTGTGTGACCATGTTAAAGACACATTCGGGGAGCTTCTTGGAAAAGCCTGTTCAGGCCTCTGTGTTCTGAACTCTGCCTGCATCTGGAGGTGATCTCAAAATCCTGATTGTGTTCACAGTGATTGCTGTGATGCGAAATTAACCTATCGTGCTAGACTTAGAATCCTATTTGTAAACTTCCATTTTCTTTATACAGGGACTGGCAATAAATTTCCCACCTTTCCTATTTAAACATGCGTTTTGAATGAAGGGAAAGAACATCCGTCCAGCTTTCCTTTTCACAACTTCCACACCCACACCTGGAAAATAAACCCAAAAAGACAAAAACAAAAGACAACCTCTTTGGAGGATAAGTGTCCTGATTTCACAGTACACTATATGGAGAATTTCCAGTCTTCTCGTGTCAGTTCTTAGGTAAACAGTGTTTCTTCCACACAGTTAAATGCAGACTCCAGAAGTGAGCCCAACATATTGGAAAGAACATCTTATCAGAAAATGGTCAGATAAATCAAATGAAGGGTTCTGTGGAGGAACTTAAAGTGTTCTGAGGAAGAAGTTGGCAGAGAACATCAACACTTCAGTCTCACAATTAGGAAGCATCCCAACTTCTCCAGGTTTCCTCTGGGACATGAACTGACACCCAAATGGGATCCTGGGTGTGCAAGGTGAGGACTTTAGCTGCGAGGCTACTGCACCAGGCCCTAATGTTTCCTCTTAAAATCAGCCAGCTCCCGAGGCACAATGCAGTCTTTTAAGCACCTTGCAAGCCTGAGAAGATGCTACACTGATTTTTACCATTGACAACAAAGTGACTCCTCAACTATGGGCCTCAAAGCATCAGGCATGCTCATTTATCCAGTAAATACCTATTACAGCCTACCCTTTTAGGCTCATGTATTTGTTTGTGTATGCTAGAGAATACATAAAAAAAAATCTAGAACTATGTCCCCAGCCTTATGATAAGCACAGGGGTTTTCTCCCACTTGTTCATCATCGAATATATTTGACATGCCCAAATATCGAGTTTCTAAAATGCCATGTAAAAATGTTATGCCTTCTGCCATTATTTAGCTTCAAAGTTAAATAGTAAGAAATCATCAGAGGCAATAAAAAAATGAAGCAAGAGACTGTATCATGATAAAGGCACATGAAAAGTAGCATCACTTAAATGGATTCTGTGAGACAGTTTCTCAGGGTAGTTATGGCACAGATGGAAATCACATGCAAAGGAACAGTATTCATGTTGTTCGCCTGTTCCATTCATGTATTCATCTCCCCTGCTACTCTATTCATTTTTCAATTCTGAAAGTCATCATCTTTACAGCAATGTTTCTTATTCTTTGCATTCTGGTATATTTGCAAGCATAACTTTGTTCCACAGCTGTTTTAAAATGTTAGAATGAATTAAATATCGTTATTAAAAGTAAACCAAGAAATAAAAACATATTTTTGTCCTGTATCTACAGAGATAATTACTTATTTTATTAAATATGCTTGCTTGTTTATTTAACTGATTTCATTACAAGATCAAAGGGGTTAAAACATACACATTCATCCAGTAGTAGGGGCTAAGTCAGCATTTTGGCATTTGCTTGCAATTCCTTTGTCCCATTTGAGTGCTGGTTCATTTTGTGGTTACTCTACTTCAATCCAACTCCCTGTTGATAACCTTGGAAAAGCAGTGGAAGGCAGCCTGAGTGTTGGTCCCTTGCTCCTCAAATGGGAATCTCAGATGAAGCTCCTAGCGCCTGACATTGGTCTGGCTCAGTGCTGGCCATTGCAACTGTGTGAGAAATGAGCCAGTGGATGGAAGATTTCTGTCTTTGAGTTTCTCTTTGTAACTCTGACATGCAAAATAAATTAATTAAAATCTTTAATCCATTCACAACTCCTATTAGAATATTAGTGTTAGATTCCTGGATCCTGAGTCCACTGTCCTACCATCACGTGCTCTTGAGTACAGAACAGTGGTGATGGTTTAAATATTTGGGTTTATGCCATCCACAGACAACCTGGTTTGCATTCTTGCTCCCAGTGCAGACTTGGCCACTGCAGGCATTTCGGGAGTACCCTTGCCCCCTCACATTCTGTCTCTGTGTGTCCTGGTCTCTTTCTCGTTCTTCTCCACTGAAAGAATTTAAAATATCAAGGTTAAATATTTTAGTTGTGTGTGGTGGTGGTGGTTTTAATTATATTGTTATCAGAACTATTTCTATTTAGAATGTTTATCAAAACTTTTCTTGAAAAAGCAGGGACTGCCTTCATCAAAAGTATGGTTTAGAATTTCCTACTTACTATACTCTACAAAACATAGAGATATTTTCCTGATACTACATTTGAGTCTAAGGAATTAATTATTACATTTATACCTTCATGGGAAATTTTCTTTTGGTTCAGTCTTATTTCCAGAGTTTAAGACAGGAAAAAAGCACATGGTCTCATTTGCTGGTTTGCTCTCCAAATGCTAGCAAAAGCTGAGGCCACCGTTGTCTAGGCTGAGAGTCAGGAACTCAGTCAAGTCTCCCATGTAGATAGCAGAAGTCCAATTACTTGAGCCATCTTTTCTGCAGCAGAAGTTAGGAACCAGAGGTGGGAATCAAATCCAGGAACTCCAATATGCAATCCTGTTATCTTAAACACTAGGCCAAATGTCTATCCTGATACTCTCTTGCATGCATAGATTCTTTAGAAATATGAGTTTTCCTCTATAGATCTTTGGCTCTTTCCTTTTGCAGATTTTTCTCCAACTATTTGTTATATTTATTTTATGTGTGTGCAAAAAAAGTAATTGTATATAATTTGACATATTTAGAGCAATGTTTCTTATTCTTTGCATTCTGGTATATTTACAAGCATAACTTTGTTCCACAGCTGTTTTAAAATGCTAGAATGAGTTAAATATGGTTATTAAAAGTAAACCAAGAAATAAAAACATATTCTTGTCCTATATCTACAGAGATATTGTTGCTTTGATTGTAAACAAACAGAATGAGAATAATTGTGTTAGCACATTACAGAATCTTAGTCTGTTAAATAATAATTTCTCTGTGGAATGATATTTAATCTTATTACAGTTTAAAGTATATTGTTTATTTTCAAGTATATAATGTGTATTTTCAAAATATAACCAGTTGTTCCTTACAGGTCTCTGACTAAAACCATTTTAAGATACAGTGAATTATTTCATCATGCTTCATTTTTAAAATTCAGTACCTAACCTTTTTCCTTCTCACAGGGATACAATCAAACTGGAACAATCAAGAACACACCTCAGTGCTTTTAACCAGGCAGAAACATGTGTGACCACTTTTACACAGGTTACCTTCAAAAGAACATACATATGATTTTTTTTTTCAGTGTCTTGCATGCTGTTTAGCTACAAAATCTTTCTGCCTGACTCATTGCAAGAAAGTACAAACATAAACAATTGTTCCATAGATAAATTTATGTCATAGCATGTTACTGGGACAGATCCATTATTTTTGTGACTCTCTTAATGAACTTCTTGATATAGCTCTGTGTCCTTAGGTGATTTTAAGTGCATGAGCTGTAGATTTTTTTTATTGGATGGATTATAAAAGTGAATGACATTACAGAAGCCACTGAAGTAAAATTTAACTTAAAAACATTTATCAATTTCCCTTTTAATCTGTATAAAGATGTCTATTACATCACATTGTCTTATTTACATTAAATAAATGAAAACTGTATTTGAAAAGAATTTTTATAGGAGAGTTATTTCAGACATAAACATAAGATCTCAGGGAATGCAGAATAGCTTTAAATTTGTATTTATAGACACATGAACTGAAATCTGAAGCCACTGTTTGAACACATATTTAAGAAGCTAGGGAACATAGCCAAAATATGTTTGGTCTAAAATTTGAGTGTATTTAATTATTATTTTCTGCATAATAATGACTAATTTTTAAAAATTAGTTACTAAAAATTTGCAATTAAAAAATCAGTTTGGCAGTTAGCTTTTGTTAATATTAGTGTATCTAAAAAATAAACTTAATTGGTTCTACTTACGAATGAGTGAAATGTTTAATTTCATTCTAAGACCAATATTATATATTGACATTAAGGTTCTGATTATATACATAATTAGGGTAACCTACGTAAGTTATTTTAACTAGAGCATATTATGAAATTAACACTAAATGTAAGATATAAAATACTTTTACAAAATAAGACACAATAACCCAAACTGTTTATTTTACAATAAAGAGTATACTATGTAGATATAATATTTTGTTTCAAATTGTAGTATATCTTGCTGAATGACAGAATTCTTTAAATTTTCATCGGTAAAATCTATGCTAATAGGAATCTTAGCAATTTATAATCTAGTACTTTTTTTCTATTTCACAGTCATTGTGGAATTATTTCTTATCCATTGTGCAATGATGAGAGCAAAATATTATCCTGAAATTGGTACACTCTTGGGATGATACTGCCAACAATTTCAAGTAAAATGTGAAAATGGTATTAGTGTTCATTAGAGTTGATATTAACTGTCTTCTTAAGAAAGACACATACTTTTCTATTTAAAATTGGTGGTGATATAAAGGCAATGTTTTCATAGAAAGGTATTGCATTAGAGCATGTGGTAAATTCTCCTTGAATTTAAGTATAAAACTGATGCACATTTTATAATTCTATATGCATAGGTGTAGAAAAAGCATACAATTTTCAGGAAAACCAGTTCCAAATATATATATGCATGCATACACTTAGATATATATGGACAAATATGAATATATAGAAAATAGATATTTGTGTAAACATGTACTTGTGTCTATATATGATTTTTAATTCATAAACATTTAATTCCATTTAATTAACTTTTTCAAGTAATCTTATAGATCTAAATTAACATAATTTCTAAAATTATTTTTTACCAAAATACATTATAAAAAGAGAATGATACTTAATAGGCATTCTTTGATGAAGTAGTAAACTGATTATTTCAATTTTGAAGAATAAGTAAAAAATGTGCCACCTCAGCAGAAGTTGCTTACATCTAAGTTAGGAGAGACATTTTATTAATGAAAAATTATTATTTTACATTGTATTTACAAATTTGGGAATGAATGTCGAGAAAACTAGAAACTATTCCACTCAAGGAATTTGTTTTTTCAGCCAGGAGTAATTTCCAAAAATAACAGAAATGCTTCAGATATGTAGTTTGGGTTTTGTTTATACTTCTGGTGTTAAAAAATTATATGCGGCGTTTAGCAAGTTTGAGTCAGAATATACACTTTTAGCACATTTTACCTCCATGTTTGCTTAGGTTCCAGCCTTTGTTGACCCTCTTGTTATAACAGTGCAGAGTGCTAAAATGTTCCAAAACGTGTAAGGCCCTACTGATTTGGCACACAGCACTGTCATTATGGAAATACCTGATCTGTGGATTGCCATCCTAGTGCACTGAGTCCTTGAAAATTGATCACTTTACATTTAAAGACATCATTTTCTTTATAGCAGGAAGCTCCAAGATATTACAAGAAATCTAAATCCAGTACAGTGTCCTTAATTATCAGATTTAGTTCATTTTAAATATTTGTGTTTATATCACTGAAGCACATAAGTTGTCATATTTTCAGATAGAAAGACTCCTAAGTAGAAGATTCTGTGAAACAATCAGTAAAATCACTGGCGTTATTTTGGATTTTTATGGTGGTGACAGAAATTTGACCTTCCTGTTTCTCCAATGCTAAATATTACTTGCCTCGTTGACACTGTAGTGGGCCTGAGTATGTAGTCATTCCCCTAGAGCCTAACAACCATAAACAACTGTAGCAAAGGAAAGTACTGATTTTCCCCAATTTTGAAAAAAAAAAAAAAAAGATGGATTTTTGTAACATGAGCCCTGATTTTAGTGCAGGTTAGGGATAATAATATGGAGATCCAGATAACACAGTGGAAAATGCTACTGACTTTTCCATTGATCAAGAATGGCTAGAGAATATTTCAACTTGGGGTATCACCTTTTACAAGAATTTTCAGAAAATTCAAAGAGACCAAAAGAAAGTTGGAGGGATCTTGAGAGGGCCAGGCAGCTCCATCATGCAAAAAAATATCTTTACAAATTACATTCAAGCATACGTGATGATGTCATGGGTGATCTCTAATCTTTAAAAATCTTTAAAAGGTTATAAAAAATTGATTTCTTCAGAAGGCAGAAACAAATGTTCTTAAAATTGCAAAAGAGAAGAAAGAAAAGTTTATTTTGGTTCTATACCAGAAGAGAGTATTTTAAAATTTAATTTGGTGTCTAATAGAATGTGGCAAACTTGAAAAAATTGGACTCTTACACACCCAAGCATGGTAACTGTAGACTTTGTTCTAATGGTTCTTGAATTCATTATGCTGAACTTTTTGACCCCCTAATTACTTAATAACATCATCTGAGATTCTGATTATAAAATAAGTATATTAAAAGATAATACTGACTTAAATACAGTTTAAAACTTATTTTCTTTGCTTCTTGATATTATGGCTCCCAGTTTATCAGTAGTATCTCCCATAACTACCTCTCTTTTTACCGATCCCTTTTCATTTATAACTTTCAGCCTGCTTACTGTTTTTCATATGCCTTTATTTATATAAAGAGAAATAATTATTGGGGACATTTTCCTTAAAGAATTTCATTTTTTATCAGTGTGTCAAATCACCAGCCTTATAGGACATATTTAATTTTTTAATCTTTATTAGTGATAAAAATGGGTGTGCAATTGAATTTTCAGATTCCCAAATCAATCTGAAGCACATCACATTGCCACGAAACCTTCAGTGATATTATCTTAAAAAGAGCTGTTTCCCAATACATTATACAATCCCACAATTGATGATCTTCTTGTGATCCACACTCAGGGGCTCAGACAAGCCCAAACATGACTTTTTAATGTATTTTTTTAATGGAGGGTTCCAGCCAACATTTAAATGTAGTACTTTGGAGTGTTTTCATATTCAACCACCTACTTTAAGATTATGTTCTGTGTTCCATACAGTGTTGCTTTAGGTTTGATGGTTTTCTGCTTTCGAGTGACAGATCATAAAATCATTATATACTTTTTCATACTAGTAGGAGCAAGAATGACCAATAACATTAACTACCATCCATACAACCATGGATTGGCCTTGCAAGTTTACTGCCTCTCTGTCAACAATGCAATTTCAAGTGGCTAATTAATGACTTTTTATATAACACCTGTCTTTAACTTTTATAGATAGTTAAAATTGTATTTCTATGCAGTATTGTAGGAAAACACACCTTCAAGGCAATCAAAAGGATAACCATGGAAATGATGAATTTTATGATTTGATTGTTTCAGTACTTGAAGGGGATTCTTTACAATTAGGAAAGAGTATTTCAGAACTGTGTTTTAATGACACACATACAGAACACGCACACTGTCTCTGTATATTGGGTTACCTCAAAGGAGAAGAATAACAGTTTTAGTATGCATTATTTTAAATTTTCTATGTTAAGTATATTACTTTCATACAAAGAAAGGAAAGGTCTTAAGGCCTTATTTAATAAGTTTATTCTTTAGCAAATATGAATTTCAAGGGGTAAGTAAATTAGAATTAAACTGTATTGCTGGAGGATACACACTGAAAAGTTATGTGGTCCACAGTGACAATAATATACACCAATGGCTTAGATGTTCTAAGTACTAAGTTGTGTAAGTACAGTTTATGATGTTTGTACCATGATGACATCACTAACTCTGATCCTCAGGATATAGCCCTATTGTTAAATGACACATGACCCTATATAATTTGATATTTAATATCGAAATAATTACTGAATGGATACTAAAAGCACTCCCAAGAAAACAGTTTCTATAAATGTGTTACTAACAATAATTTGGCCTGTAAGACAGCTAATTATAGTTCCTGATAAAGTATGTTGATAAATGAGCCAAACTATAAATTTGACATATTTTGCCATAAAAGCTGTATGAAAAAAAGCACGTTTCAGTGAAAAGATACACTATCCACCATAATCACCTCGACTTTTATTTTCTTACAACCTGGCAAAAGTCTTTCTTGCTAATGTTCTTTAAAACAGGGGAAGACTAAATATTTATGTCACAGATGTTTTTATGAATTTAACCCGAGTCAGAATTTTGTAAAGAATGATTTTATTTAAAAATGGTTACCAGCTGAAAGGAAACCACTGCCTATTGTTAGTATTTTGGCTAATAGCAAGGAGGTGCTCTGTATTATCTGTACCACAATGCTGCCAACTGCTTTGCTTCAAAATCCTAACCAATAAGTCTTTTCAGAGCAGAAAGGCTCTGTCTTGTATCCGGAGAATCACAAGGTTTCTCTCTCAGTTCCTTAGTAACAGTTCACTTGCAGCTGAGAGGCCAAAAACTTATTTCTTCATGTAAATGTAGTCTTTTAGAAACCAGCTGGACAGACAGCTGCTTTGGGTGGCAACTGGTACAATCTGACATGTTAGTAACTGCTTCTCCAGAATTTCACCGTGAAGTAATTGATAGTTTAAAACCTTAAATTTTACTGATCAGATATAGTTGATTTCTGTTCCGCTCTTACTTAAAAAAAGATGAATTCAGTTAGCTAAATAATCTATTTTAAGTAAAATTGTATTTTGATATCATTCATACTATCAACAAATCAGCTAACCTTACATAAATACCTCTTATCTAATTTGAGCTAAAAATAGCCACCTAGTAGGGTGTTCACAGTACTATAGTTAATTTTATTCATGTCATTTTGAACAGTGTTGCATTCTGTATGATAATAAAAAAACAAAGAATTTACTAGTGAGGCTATTTCTAATTTTTAATTCAAAAATACATAACTCTTAATGTCTGAAATAGTACTTTATTGTTGAATTTGTGATATGATTGCAAATTCAGAAATTTAGGAATCAATTTAACTGAAATGGATGTTTCCTCATTGTTAGTACTGGCATTTCTTGAACTATTCTGCAACGGAAAAGCTCTAAACTTAAGAAGGGTACGTATGTTGTGAAAGAGAGTGGTTGTCAGCATTCACATGCTACTTAGCAAATGAGAATGAACAATGAAAATTTTCATGGACATGTTGCTCTACCCTTTTATAAAACAGTATTAGGAAATTTTGATAGATTTGGCTACAATTGCAGTATATATTTTTTCTAAAATCTTCTCTGTATGTATGTTTATAAACATGTTTAATCACGAAGTTCTGGGTGGAACAAACTTGTTTGTGTTATGATCATAGGATCATAATAACAATGATTCATTGCTCCCATGTGTAAGTTTGCCATAATTTCATTGAACCTTTGTTTCAGAGTTTGCATGTGGTACCCACTTTAGTCGTCAACCTATTGATGTTATAAATGCTTTGATCTTTTCTACTATATGCTAAAGTTATATGACTAAATTGGGTGGTGTTGGTATGGTCTTTGGCATTTTAATTCCAATACAATATTTAATTTTATAAAGTCTTGCTCAAAGACCTTCTATCTATATCATCCAACAATATATTTTTATTTTTTTCTAAAAATTGACTGCCAACAGGCTTTATTTGTTGTGAAATTTGAACTTTCAGTTATCAGATATTGACAATTTGGTCCATGTACCTTGGGTACTTGTCATAAAATATTATCTATAAATATGTATTAAATATGAACAGTATAGCCAATACATTCCACAAGTAGTACTGAACATCAAAAACTTCATTCTGCTAATGTTTTATTACTTATTAGCTTTGTAAAAAATAATTATCTTTCACAGGATGTATAGATAGAAACATTAAATATGTATGCATTGGAGGGTAACTTGTCTTCAGTGTGTGTTTATGTATGTCTTACGGTCATCATATTAATAATTTTTCATATCACTTTGCATGACTCTGATTATTAGATAATAATTAAATACAGGACTACAGTGAATCCTGATTGAAGTTTCTGGTGTGGGTGAATTCCTTTTTAGAGACTGAACCGATCGAGTTCGTCAGAATGCAGTACAGTTGATAATGCCCTGCCAGGAGAAGGAGAGGAAGCAGAGGCTGAACCTGTGAATTCAGATGAGCCAGAGGCGTGTTTCACAGACGGTAAGAGAAAAATAGAAAACCATTTGTTGGTATTTTTGTCTTAATATCTAATACTGTTTATTAAAAAGTCAGAAGACCCTATTCCATGTCAATTTTATTGTGTCTGACTAAAGGCAAGTCTCAGCCCTCGAGGCTTCATTTTCCATGTTTATGACATTCTAGTAATAATTTCTACCACAGTATGCATACTGAGAACACTGTACTGTTGAAGGATGTTTATAGTTTTACCTGTTTTAAGAGATGTTATTTATTTGAAGGTCAATATTGTGCAGAGAGTAGAGATAGTGGGAGGGAGAATAAAAGACAGATTTTCCATCTACTGAGCTACTCACAAAATGACTGCAACATCCAAGGCTGTGCCAGGCTGAAGCCAGGAGTCAGTTGTTTTTTTCTAAGTCCACTAAGTGGGCAACAGGGATTGAAGCACTTGTACCACTCCCTCCACTGGCGTCCCAGATGCAGTAGCAGGGAGTTGGATCTGAAGTGGGACACCCCAGATGTGAACTGTTGCCCATATGGGATGCTGTCAGCAGGTAGCACCTAAATCCCACTATGGTACTTAGCAGTCTTTATAGTTCTCACTTTTCCTGTTTTGAACTCTCATGACCACAGAACCCTCAGAATACAAGTTGATAGGACAGATTGAAGATATTTGCTAATCTCAGGATTTCCTTTGCTACTGTTTAGTATAGGTTATCAACATTCCTTATTCTATTTGTTTCAGGAGGCATACCTGTTTTTATTTGTTCTTTTTATATATCTGAGAGTTCTAAGTTCCTGATCCTGTTTCTTGTGGCTATTTTTCTGTAAACCCCTTAAACAGAGACCTAAGCTCACATTTTTATCCCTTTCTTAATTCAAAGCTCTGAGGAATTTTTTCCTCCATCTGTGGCAAGAACAATAACTTCTACACTATTACTGATTAAGTTCAACGTCTTTGTGCTTGACCTCACTCTGCATTTCTGGATCTGCCACCAACTCACCATTTGTCAATTCTATTGTTCTGATATATCAAGTTAAATAAGATTAAAAGAAACCTTCTTGGAGTCTCCCTTTCATCATCTGCATCTGCAGCTTCTTTCGCTCCTTATGTAATTTACTAACAGCAAGCTATATCTTGCTTCCCCAGCTTAGAAACAATAGAAGTACACTCTTTTTAACAGATGAATAGTATTCCATGGAGAAGATGTATGTTAGTTTCTTTATTCCTCTTTTGATGGGATCTGGGTTGTTTCCCTATCTTCTCTTTTGCTGCAGGTCACTTTCTCATATGCAGATTTTACTTCCTGATAGCTAGGGAGCCTGAAGATTTTTTCATAAGTGCATTAGTCTTTAGAAATGCTGAGATGGGGCCCGGTGCGATGGCATAGTGGTTAAGGTCCTTGCCTTGTACGCCCAGGATCCCATATGGGCGCCGGTTCTATCCCGGCAGCCCTGCTTCCTGGGAAAGCAGCAGAGGACGGCCCAAAGCTTTGGGACTCTGCACCCACGTGGGAGACCTGGAAGAGGCTCCTGGCTTCGGATTGGCATAGCATTGGCCGTTGTGCTCACTTGGGGAGTGAATCATCGGATGGAAGATCTTCCTCTCTGTCTCTCCTCTCTGTATATCCGCCTTTCCAATAAAATAATAAAAATAAATCTTTTAAAAAAATTAAAAAAAGAAATGCTGAGATGGACCAAACATGTTTCTTACAAATCAAAAGTTCAACAGATACTTAAAGGGTAGGTCCAAGCTCTCCAGTATGTGCTAAAATTTCAGAAACTTTCTATTAGGTAAAATGTGAGAGTGCTTTTTTTAGATTTGAAAAATCAGCACATAATGTCCAGATTTATGGCATATGATGTGCCATGTAGCAATGATATATCCATCACCTCAAATACATATTATTACTCTGAGATTGAAATTTTGTAAAAATATTAAGCAAGTATCCAAGCATTAGGCTTTACTTTTCACCCCAAATACTTGTTTGGGATTATCAGAGCCTTGCAGAGTGAATGCATAATAAACTAGATCATGAACATTTTCAGAGAGAATGAGGAACAGGGAAGTTTTTAAAGGTTCAAATGCAAGCATTTCTTTTTTGAGGAATGAAGGATATATTAGAGGGTACAATTCAGTGAAGGCAATATTTATAACTTTCTGTATACCAAGTAATATGGCACCTATACATTTTAGCATCCCCTCTGCAATGAATTTTACATTTAACTTTTTGGTTAAAAATATGTGGAATTTGTTGTGTTTGTTTCACTTAGCCTAACACACTCCAGTTCCATTTATCAGCATATCAAGCCAAGTACAGTTGTCCTCAGTTTGCTCTTTTAAGTTATCTAGTTAGTTAGTTAGTTGGTTATTATGTATTTGGATAGGAGAGAGAATGAGATTGTGATAGAGTACAAGCCTATCTGTTGGTTCATTCCCCAAATGCCCAGAATAGCCAGGGTTGTACCCAACTGAAGCCAGGAGTCACAAACTAAATCCAGGTTTCCCATGGGAATGACAGAAACTGAATCACTTGAACCTTCATTGCTGTGATCCAGTGTTCCCATTTGCAGAAAGCTAGAGTCAGGAGCTCAAGCCTGCTGTCAAAACCATAGATTGTGGTGTGAGATATAAATACTTAAGAGGAAAGATGACCACACCAGTCTGTTTTAGTAGTAATTCCTTCTCTTCCTTTTCTCTTGCTATTACAGGGATTTTATTCAAAGAAATACTTTTGCTCTTGTGTGTACAATACTATAAAGCACAAGCTTTGAACCTGATTAGCATAAATTATAATTAGTCCACCAATAACTGTGTGACTTTGAGCCCATTTTAAATCTTGTGAGTCAGATTCTCCTTTGTAAAATGGAAAAAATAAAATGTATTTCATGAAGATGTTTAGACGATTAAATCATATCATTCTTATCAGTAACACAGTGCCTACCCTCTTCCCTCTATTTTCTTTGTGGTTTCCCAATGACTTTTTTAACAAATCTATGTAGAAGAAAAATGCTAATGACTTACTCTACTCATAAATTTACCCTCCAGCATTAGAATTTTTGCTTTTATTTTCCAAGATTTAATTATCAAAGTGTTTTCTTATAAAACATTTGTGCATTGAGCAAAATGAAAGATACCAACAAACCTCAATGCCTGTATTTTTTTAAAATCAGCAAACATTATTTTATGTGAAAAACAATGACATATAAAGGCATGTTGATATAACTTTTCATTTTCATTTTTTTGTTTATGTAAAAGGAAATGGTATATGTGTAGAAACTAACAGTCTTGGTGAAAGAGTGATCCAAATCATACGCTGTCTTCAAACATCTAGCAAAAAAAAAAGGGAGTGTGCTTAATGGACTAGGGTAGCTGCAGGTAATATTATGGGGGGAAATATCATTTGGATCAGCTGAGTGGAGGCCCAATTGTATATCAAAGATTTGAGTTTTTCAACATCTTGTAAAATAACTAAACACCAATCTTCACGTTAAAAGCACGGTAGGCAACTTCTTTTTTCTTTTTGCAGGAAGACAATATGAGTTAAATGTTTTCAAGAGTTTTACACATTTGAAGAAGACATGAATAAATGCTTGTTTTCCTAAAGCAATTGTTAATACATTACAATAATCATGTTGTTATTAATATGCCATTGATGAGGTCAAGGGTTTGCTTTTTTACTTTAAAATATTGTTTAACATGATGAAACCCCATGCACACTTTATGCAATATACCATGAGAGCAAATTAATGATACTACACAAAAGAAAAAGCACTTACCCATTGGGATCCATTAAGTGTTGGAAAGGTTCTGGGCTAGGTTTGCATTTAATTAAAAGTCTTTGTGAGGAGAAAGTGTGATAAGGTTGCTAACTAGCTAGGTGGGAAATCTCTTGGGGGGTTGCTTTTGCCTGAAAGGTAGACGGCAATCCTTCCTCATAGTAAGAGAAACTCTGCGAAAGGTAACAGATCCTGAGAGCAGCACTTACAGATTTCATCTCAACGTTTATACCTTGCTAATTAGCATGAATAGTGGTTTTCTTATTTCTCAATTATAAGAATGATATTCTCTTCAAGCTTAAGACTGATCAAATTTTTCTTAAACCAAGATTTATGATGAAAAAGTTTATTTACTAATCTAAAAGTGAGAGAAAATATGAATGTTCCAATCATTAGCAGGGAGCTGGGTCAGGATTGGAGCTGCAGGACAGGAACCAGTGACCACATGAGATAGTGGTATCATGGGTTGTGGCTCTCCCCTGCATGCCAAGCAATGGCCTCAGCTTGCTATATATCTGTAGTACTGAAAGTTAAATTCCTAAGTAATACCTCAACAACTGGATCAATGCACTCATTGCACTTAAGAAACTTAAAAGAAGCCATAATAAGACATTATCTAGTGAATGTAACTCATTTAAAGCATTATGGTCTTACCTCAGAACATTCAGCTTATGAATATCTGAAGCTTTTATTTCACAGGCTCAGCCTTTTTTAATTGAAAATTTTTCAGTGAGATATATTGATATGTAGAAAAGAAAATTTTTCAAAAGTATCTAACACACAGACTTCTGAAACAGGTGGCACAAAACTACCACCCATTCTTACTCTTTCCATGCCTCACTTTTATGAAAAAAGAGTTTATCTAATATTATAAGAAGAATTAATCAGTTATCTTTTCAGATTCTTTCTTTAAAGTAATTCCAATTTTTAGTTTTAATCAACTATAAATGTTTACACTTATTTTGAAAAATTTTAATCTTTATGTCTCTGAGATTCTTTATGAACTGGTTTACTTTTAAAAATATAATATTTCTATTTATTTTAAAGTCTATCTTAGAATTACAGAGAGATGGGGAGAGGCAGGGAGAAATTCACTGATTCACACCACGGATAGCTGCAAGGACCCTGGGCTGAGCAGGCATCCCAAGGAGTAGCTCAACCTGCTGCACCATAACACCTTACCTGTTCATCTACTAAGGAAGAATTACTTTTCTGAACTTAACTTTATGAACTTCTACCTTCTCAATCTTTGGAATGAGATTTCCCAACAGGTTTTTACAGGGAGGATGAAACATGTTCAATTGTAAGCTAGATCCACACTTAGGAAAATTTCTGGCAGAAAAGAAGGCCTAACACACATTTTATCCTCAGATTTTAGATCACTCATTTATTCCTTCATAGAGCAAATGAAAGAAGTTTGAGCACAATGGCGGAGTTGATATAAAAAACAACCAGGGCATTAGAGCAGGAATGCATTCCAACTTAACTAAGCAACAAATGTATTAATATCAGGTAGAGTAGGAAGATGAGAAAAGACTATATACAAATTGAAATGTCAAGGAAATCCCTGAGCCTATGGAACGATATCATAAAAATTAAAATTTAATAAAAAATATTAAGTAAAAAATGAAAGTTAAAAATTAAACAACATATTGGACAAAACAAAAACAGAAAAATCGAAATGTGTGAAACTGCATGAGATGTTAAAAGGTGTTGATTGCATGAGCACTGTGGCCAAAGCTTTGCATTAGGTAAGGTATTTTAAGTATTTTATGTGCCCTAAATGTCAAAATCTTACATGCATTTCTTGCTCGACAGGCTGTATACGGAGGTTCCCATGCTGCCAAGTTGATGTGGAATCAGGAAAGGGAAAGATCTGGTGGAACATCAGGAAAACATGCTACAGGATTGTTGAACACAGCTGGTTTGAAAGCTTCATCGTTCTCATGATCCTGCTCAGCAGTGGGGCTCTGGTAATTGATCTGACATGTATATCAGTCATATGGTTGTGTTTTTAATAGATGAACTAGCAGATAAAAATGTTGTAGCAATCTGTTCTAAGATTTAATCCTTATGATTAGGACCAAGGACAGAATCTTAAATGTTTACTGAGCATGCCTAAATATCCATTAATATTCCTGCTTCTTTGAATGCCAAATGGAAAAGATCAGCGTATTATTCTCAAGGATCTGAGAGAGCAATGATGAAGAAAAGAGCTGGTGATTACAGACAGGGATGCATTTATAAGTGAAGTGTGTACATGATAAAGCTCTGTAGCCAGAATAATTGTCTGAGTTCAGAAAGGACGTGATTGTTTGCAGTATCTAGAAAGACAAATAGGAATTTGTCCACCAGGCTAGTTAAGCTAAGGCAATGAAATGTGTAATGGATGGGAAGGAAATTTAAAACAGCAACAGATAATCAGGAAGTTAAAAACTGCCAAACTGCAGAGAATTCTTTGGGAAGAAGAGCAAGTGTAGGCAGCCAGAGATACTATGAGAAGAATAGGCTTTGTCAGCTGATAACTGGCTTGAAGGCTATTATAAGGCAAACACTGACCTTTTATAGTGAGACTGAAATGAGTTACTTGTGCTTGTATATACAAGCATTGTATGGAGGGTTGGAGGGATCTAGAAAAGTTATAAGCCTCTTGAATCTTTTCTTAGCTTTCTTTCCTTTTCTTTTCTACTGATACTAACAGAAATCAACCTTTAATAAAGCTATTATCTTTTCACTCTGTTGTAGTTCCTTATAAAGAGGTTAGACCAAAGAGAAATAAACAAGGGGTAACAGAAATGAATGGCAGTAAAGTCTAAGCTACAAATCAGACAGAGCTCACAAACTGTATGCGTGTCTTCTTACCCCCACATCCACAACATGAGTTCCGCAGAACATTTGCTGCTTCAGCCTCTGGGACCAGAGTATGTCAAACTCAGGCAAGGTATTGGGTCTTCATTGTGAAGATGGGATGTAGTTCCTGCTGTGACTCTAGTCAGAGGAACAGGCTCATTACAACAGCTCCATAGAATAGAAGGCTTCTTCCTTATTTTTATTCCAAGGACTGAGATATTGCCTAGTTTAGATTATCTATTTCTGCAGAACTAGGTAAAGCAAGAGAGGAAAATTCTGAGGGCTAAGAAACTGTCCCTGCCTTTCCAACCTCCTGAATTCCAGAAACTCAGGAATCCTCTGGGACCATCCTTTTGCATCTTAGTAGGCTTGTCCATTCTCTATGCTAAAGACTCCCCATATACATCAATATTCAACTAGCAATTTACAAAAAAAAAATTACAGATACTTTTTAAAGTTTTATTGGCTTACTTGCAAGGCAGAGAGGGAGAGTCTGAGATCTTCCATCCTTTGCTTTGCTCTAACAGGTGGGGTTGGTCCAGGCTGAAGCCAGGTGCCAAAGACTCCAATCAGATCTCCCAAACACTTAAGTCAGCATTTGCTGCCTTCAGGGTACACAGAGCAGGAAATTGAACTAAAAGTGGAAGAGCCGGAGACTCAAAGCAGGCACTGTGATATGAGGTGTGGCCATTCCAAGAGGTGGCATAATTTGCTATCCCACAACACCTGCCTTGAAGGATAGTTTATAAAGCCGTAATAGTCAAACTTGGAATAAAGAGAATAGCAGAAGTTCTTGACAGTGGACAGGTAATACAATGTTTACTAAATGTCCATAGTTTTAGTTTTCATTTTTTCCAGCAAGCCATACTGTTCCCACCTGAAGGAAAAATATTCTTATAATTTAGACGTTTGCAGATCAACAATCATTTCTAGGATTTTAGTGAGCCTGCTCTTTAGGTCTCTCCGACTTATTTCTCAAGGAACTTGTATTATCACAGCACCAATGCTGATCACTTAATAAAAATTCATAGAGACTATAAAAGTGTCATTTATGGAGTAAATATAATACTGGTTAGCAGAGGTGAGGCTACTGGTGAATAAAATAGGTAAACAGAGTTCAGAGGAATAAACCAACTTCTGTGTTCTATATCCTATGAAGTATTCTACTTCTTCACTTAGCAACTCTTTCCTCGTCTCCTGATATGTTCTTGGCATATAGTAGATAGTAGTGTGTATACAAGCAATTAAGAATTGAAGGAGAAGTTCCAAAACATACAGGCAAATGCAAAGGAAATTCTGGGTCAAGAAAGCTAAGGGGGGCTGCGGACCCTTGAGTCATGTCTTAAATTAAACTGGCCAGAGGAGGAAATTGAATTCAGATGAAATCCCCATGATGTTAGATCATTTCATTCTTCTGTGTTCTTTCTCTTTTCATTCTGTCACTACTGATGAGACTACCAGAACTCCAGGCTACACAGCCATTGAGAATCAGATGAAAATCCGCTGCTATATGCTTGTATGTCTTGGTAGTCTTGCCAACACAATTACATCTTATTTTTACTGTGACTCATAAGTTTTAAGTTGTATATGACTGAAGATTGAATGTTATTTCCACAGGCTTTTGAAGATATATATATTGAAAAGAAAAAGACCATTAAGATTATCCTGGAATATGCTGACAAGATATTCACTTATATCTTCATTCTGGAAATGCTTCTAAAATGGGTAGCATATGGCTATAAAACATACTTCACAAATGCCTGGTGTTGGCTGGACTTCCTAATTGTTGATGTAGGTACTCCTCAGTAGAAAGCCTTTATCACTGTTCTATTTTACCATGTTTTATTTGGGTTAGCTTTCAATACTTTCAGGCTATCAATTGGCTTCAGAAATATTAATGCACAGTGAAATCTGTGATAAGTAATAGAAATTATTCAAGAAATGTAAGTTCTCTTTTGTATGTTTCTAACATTGAAACTTGATTTTGCAAACTTTTCTGGAAAAGGCATATGAGGTTTTACAAAAATCTGTGATTTGAATACTGTTCCTGTTAGTTATTGGAAGAAAATAAAGACCTAGTACATGATGGATAATAATAGGAAAGGTCAAGAGCACAAATTTTAAAAGGAGTAAATACTAATTTTTACTTTTATGATAAATTAGAAAATATAAGAGGATAAAGAGTATATCATATGATATATTGAGTTGAAATTTAGATAAAAATTGCTGCCCTAACACTACATTATATTAAGAGGAAGCGCAAGTACAGGGTTTCAGAATGTTTATCTTCATCATGTTGACAGTGAAAAGAAAAACTGATCACAATTCTGGCTCTATGCAACAACAACAACAAAAAATGTAATCCTTACCTTAGAATGGGAGCAGAGCAGAGAGGTAGGCATTATAAGTTACACATTTAAAGAGCTGATGGAAAATGCATTAAAACATATTTCTACACTATTTTGACAAAGAAAAATGTGTTTTTATAAGATTTACATTGAGAATATCAGGAAAGAGCGAGATCTTAAAACAGTGTGAGATCAGGGAACTTTAATAATTAAAATTACAACACTCGTGATTGGCAATTACCCTTATTTAGTATGTTCTACATTATATTCTAATGATATATTTCATTACTGTATTACTAGATATATTTATACCATCTTAAGAGCTTTCTTAAATTAATCTGAATTATCTATAATTTTTCTTAAGATATACTCTTCAGTATTTTACCAATTGTAGGTGTTTAGAAATTCAGATTTTGGTAATGAAAGAAATATCCTGTTTTCAGCCATAAATTTGAGAATTTTTTTCACCTGGAGTTTGGAGAGGACAACACAACATATTATTTTAGTATCAACAAATATTTAATGGTTTATATCATCAATATTTTCAGGAAAAACAATAATCCAGCATCACTCATAAATAAAAGTATTATAAGAATGATGATAAATAGCAAAATATGGCTGAAGAGTAAACTAAAATTAATATTTATTCAAAGATTCACATTCTTAATTGTAATCTTTTTTTTAGCTTTATTTTATTTTTCTTGGGAAGTCAGATACAGAGAGGAGGGGAGACAGAGAGGAAGAGCTTCCCTCAATTGATTCACTCCTCAAGCAGCTGTGATGGCTAGAGCTGAGCCAATCTCGAGCCATGAGCCAGGAGCTTCTTCCGGGTATCCCACATGGGTGCAGGGTCCCAAGGCTTTGGGCCGTCCTTGACTGCTTTCCCAGATCACAAGCAGGGAGCTGGATGGCAAGTGGGGCTGGTAGGATTAGAACTGGCATCCATATGGGATTCCAGCACATGCAAGGCAAGGATTTTAGTTGCTATGCTACCAAGCCTGGTCCTCTTAACTATAATCTTAAACTTAAGAATTCATTAACAGCATAGTATATTGAATATTAAAAGCAATAATATTCTATAAGTTATATATAAAAATTTCCCCAAAAGTGCAGCTCTACATTATTAAAACATTTATTCTCTTTGGAATCCTTTATGAGAATTGTAATTTTGATACCTTACATTAATGATTCATATTGTTTGATTGTTTTTGATTCAAGTTTGTATATCCAGTTATCTGATTGCTTCCTTGAAATAAAAAGGTTAAATGATTGCATTGTTTTAAAGACCACTGACCAAAAAAGGAAGAAACAAAAGGAAGCTATAGATTTTTCTAAGTTTTTAAGTATTATTGGATCCTTTAAAAATTATAAAATATTTAACATTTCCAATAATGGTGAAAATATTACAATAAAATACCTGGTTTTCTCATTTAGGTACTAAGAAAATAAAAAGTAGAGTTGAATTCCTCTTAAGAGACATAGGCGTTTAATAACAAGTTTTTTGTTTTATATTTGAAAATCTGAAATGATTGTGTATGACAACTTGTTTGGGGCACTTGATACACAGGACTTGGAGAAGTGCACAGTTTTCAGTTTAAATATGTATTACTTTGAAAGCTAACTAGCTAGTTATCAGCTAATACAAAATATGGAGAGTAAAATTCTATACATTATTCTGCCTGAAGCAGATGCAAATGTATGCATACAGATTTGTGGGGATAAGATATTTGGAAACTCATTGGGAGCAATTATTTCCAGAATGTGAACCATAAGCCAAAAATATTTACACATCTAGAGATCAGATTTTCAGGAACTCCTCAACACTCGCTGAATCAGAATCTTTGGTGGGCACTCAGAAAATCACTTCAAACATGCCCTCAAACAAGCACTACTGGTGACTCGAGTGTAGTCAAGTTTCAGAGCCACTGGTCTGATTTGCCTTGCAGAGGTGGACTCTTACAGTTTCATCAGATGTATTGATTATTTGAAACTGACTTGATTGAGCATTGTTCATAAGTAAAGACAGACTTGTATCTGTGTATACAAAATACACATATGCATGAAGTTCATATGTTTTTATACATGACTAGGATGAAATATACAGATGGATATAGATACAATGCATGTTCTCCAGTACAGATTTTTGTGTAGTTTCTCATAAAATTTAGCAGTGATTTGGAGAACAAGTCTCTACTACCTTCAAAGTTATTTAAATTATAAGTTTAACACTTTTTTCTGATTAAAACAAGAACACACTTCTATTTATATGAAAAAAAAACTACCATAAATGGATGACTTTAAAGGTGATGCAAAAAATTAATTAATGTTACTAAACATACAGGTAAATGAATTAAAAGTTAGCGAAAAATAACTGCATTACGGTGATGAACACTATTTCAGCCTGTTTTGGGTACCAGTTCTTGTCCCAGCTACTCCACCTCCCATCCAGCTCCTTGCTTATGTCCTGAGAAGGCAACTCAGGATGGCACAAAGCCTTAGGACCCTGCACCCATGGAGGTGGCTCATGGGAAGCCCCTGGCTCCTGGGTTCCAATTGGCTTAGCGCCAGCCATTGTGGCCATTTGGGGAGTGAAGCAGCAAACAGATCTTTCTGTCCTCTTTGTGGATCTGCCTTTCCAGTGAAAATAAATTTTTTAAATAAATAAATTGAACTTAGAAAATGAGTGCATTTGCACTTGCGTCATTAAAATTGAAAAGATTATTGATCTTTTACTAGAATGTGTCTTAATTTTTTTGTGTTTGTATTCTTTTGAAATAATTTATAATAAGGTTACAAATTCCTACTGGCTACACTCACTGTGAATGATCAAACATGGTGAGATTCTTATGATAGCCTTTGTTGATTGTAAAACCACTGATCAATGTAATTGAGAATTTCTTCTGCCAGTCATTACATAGTAGCTCCTTGATATCAGTATTGAGAAATCAAAGGTAGAAGCAATATTGACTGAAAATTTACCCCCATTTCAAAATCATGAGTCTTCAGAATAATTTTGAATAATACTTGCACTAGGGCCAAGTTTTATTTTGTTTTTAAGATTTATTTTTATTGGAAAAGCAGATTGACAGAGAGACAGAAATCTCTTCCATCCATTGGTTGATTCCCCATGTGCTACAGTTGCCAGAGCTGGGCTGAACTGAAGCCAGGGGCCAGAAGCTTCCTCCAGGACTCGCATCTTGGTGCAGAGTCCCACAGCTTTGGGCCATCCTCTACTGCATTCCCAGGCCACAACAGGGAGGAGAATGGGAGGTGGCACAGCCAGAACACAATCCGGCACCCCTATGGGATCCCAGTGAATAATTGAGCCATTGTGCTGGGCACACACTACCATGACTTAGCTTTAGAAGCTGACATCTTATTACAGCCAGAACTCTATTTCAAGTTAAAATGTACTAGTTGTACTAATTACATTTTTACATTTAATAAGCAAGTATGAGGGAGCATCAAAAAAATTTTCTCAAAAATGGCATAAGTCTACAGTTTTTTATGCCAAAATAAAACCATTCTGTTTACGTAAGGTTCTTGAAGGTCACTTGTATATAAACATTTTTTTTTTAAAGTGTGAAAAGCCAGTGTTTTCTATTTGGCAATAGTCAGCAATCTGCCTTCCTTCTATTATTTTTATTTTGGTTGACTTCCCTTGAAATCTATTTCCTTTCAAAAGTCTCCATCTCACACATTTTTTAGGCAGTGACTAGATAACTTTATTTGTAAAATTACATTGGTCTGGTTGAGCTTCTCTGAGCATTACAACAGACTTGACATTTTATCATTTAATTAAAGGTGATTTTGCTTTTACAGGTATCTTTGGTTACTTTAGTGGCAAGCACTCTTGGCTACTCAGACCTGGGCCCTATTAAATCCCTTCGGACACTCAGAGCTTTGAGACCTCTGAGAGCATTATCCAGATTTGAAGGAATGCGGGTAAGAAAATACTGAACTTCAGAACATGCTATTTTAGTTTTAAGCATACTAAAAATGTGGACAATGATTTATACAAGTTACGAAGATTTATGAAATGCTTGGCATAGCAGGCAGGAGCTCTATTGGATATGCCACAAGACTGGCCTCTTTTTCAACAAAGGAATAAGTCCAATAGAATCTGCCTCATTTTATGTTAGGCAACAGAATAATTCAAAATATTTTCTTTTGACAGCGAATTATTCCTTAGAAATTGGAACAGAGGGGATCCCTATTGTTACTAACACTCTCTCTCATCGAAATCATAAAGGACTTCCCTGAATGATACATTTTAAGGAACTTCCCCATAAAGTGAGCATAAGAAGGGACAAGCAGTGAAGGGGTACCAAATCTCACATTTAGTTTCAGCCTCATGGTTTCAAAGCAAGTGAAATTGTAGGTGAATTACAGTTAAGAAAACTAAATCTCTTCAAGTTCACTAGGGTGCATAATGTCTGAAGAGATTTATTTAGCAAATAAAAGGAAGCAAATAGTCACTAAATCACTATCAGCATCCTAGCTTTAAAGGCTATATCAAATTAGCTGCTACTTCATAACGTATGCACAGGAAAATGACCAAATTTTCTGTATATACTTCATATCCTTGTTTATTGCAACTCATATTTCTTCTTCATATTCATCCTGTTCTCACATGCCTCTATTATTCCCTTGGCTTGGAATTCTTCTCCCTACCCTTGCTGGATCCAATCTCACCACCATCACTGTAGCAAATACCTAAGCTTCAGTCTCATTTAAGGTTGGCAATGCCAAACATACAATGGAGCATATTCCTCTATGTTCAGATATTGTGCTTGACTTACATTTTTACATGACTGGTTCCCTATCTATACTTTGAGCCTTTAACATGAGGATGTCCAGCTGTTTCTTCGTGTGGTCAGAGACAACAAATCAGATCAGAAAACGGATCAGAAATGCAAATTCTTGGTCTTTCAGACCTTACTGATTGGAGATCTTTTAGTTTACAGATCTGCAGGGTTATTCCTACTAAAAATTATGACTATAACCTTCACTATTTAAATATAACTATATCCACTGCTACATAATCTGTCTAGTATACATGGCTCCTAAATATATAAGAAGATTCATTATTACACTTTTTCATAAGTAAAATTAAAATACTTTTATCATTCAAGAAATGTAAAACTCATTTTACACAAAAAGATATTATTGGGATTGACATTAAAATAATTTTTGTGAATTAATAGAACACTATCATCAAGAGTTCATGATTCCGAGAGCAGTGAGCCAAGCCTGGCACATAAGCACTCCAGTAATCCTGTATTGATATTATCTGATAGGTCATGTACTCTCAACATGAAAAATATTTTTATCATTAGAAAAATGAAGCAAAATATTGCTATTTTGTAGATGTGCCTAAATTTAAGGAATTTAAATCATTAAAAGATTCCTAATCCTAACCAGAAATTTCTCTGCATGGGAAAATCTTTATGAAAGGGACCAGAAGCATAAATTTTCATTTCCAGAATCATAAATCCTTAGTCCATATTTTATTTTACCATTTGTATGTATGTATTTCCGTTATCTTCCCAGAATATTACAGATTTTAGACTCTACTTATCAAAATTGAGTTATGAGTTTATTTTCACATTTATCGTTTCTTTAAGCTTCCATTTTATCTTAGCCACTATTGACTCATTTTTACTGATTTATGGAGTGAATGTTGGAACTTTCAGACCTGTTGATCACAGGGTTTAGGTCTGTCTTGCTCGGCACATTGCTGAGTTTACAGTAGGCATTAATAATTAGCTGCACATAGGCTCGCTTCGGCAGCACATATACTAAAATAGCTGTACGTGTTGGCTGGTTGATTTGTTTTTTAAATAAAGGCAGCACTTCTAATTCTTTAATCCTACATTAATTTTCATTGATGTTGCTTGTTTAGTATTTTAAACTGATCACAATTTTTTTTTCTTTTGAATATTAGGTGGTGGTGAATGCACTCATAGGAGCAATTCCTTCCATCATGAATGTGCTGCTTGTGTGTCTTATATTCTGGCTAATATTTAGCATCATGGGAGTAAATTTGTTTGCTGGAAAGTTTTATCAGTGTATTAACACCACAGATGATTCACGGTTTCCCCTAAGTCAAGTTTCCAATCGTAATCAGTGTTTTGCCCTTATGAATGGTAGTCAAAGTGTGCGGTGGAAAAACTTAAAAGTGAACTTTGATAATGTCGGACTTGGCTACCTGTCTCTACTTCAAGTTGTAAGTGGTCCCTTTCATAAAACTTGGTATTTTACTGGAAATTTAATGAATGATATAGTCATTCTTTAAATGATCTAGCCTTATATTGTGACTTGACTTTTTTAAATTTTCTTTAATTAGCTCATAGTAATTACACATGTTTATGGAGTTATGTATGATTACTGATTCAATACAAATCTACAATGTGTGATGACCAAATCTGAGTAATTAATATTTGTACCTCCCTACATATTTTTAAACTAAGTTGGTTTTGGAAAATGTGCATGTAAAGCGAATTATTAAGCATGGGTCTGTTGTATTTGAGAGCTTTAGTTTGTATTTTACTCTTGGGTGTCATTGCTAGTGTTATTACTACATCTGAATATAGCCTCACTAGTGAATTACCAGTTTGGGTCTTCCAGTTTTTTATTACAGGGGCTTCCCAACAACAGAATTTTTAAGAAGTAGAGAAAACTTGTTTCCTGCCAAATGTATATAATAATTTTTCTCCATCTTTTGGAAAATAAAAGTTCATGTCCAAAATCCACATGCAGTTGAACAATTTAGAAGTTGTCAACTGAGAGATTTGTTATGACTTCAGAATTTTTTTTCTTTTAACCATAGCATTTTTATATTAAACTGACATTTTGAAATACAGTGAATGTGTTTCAAATTCAAATTTTATTAATGTGTTTGCAGGCAACATTTAAAGGATGGATGGACATCATGTATGCAGCAGTGGATTCTGTTGATGTAAGTGTTGGTCAACATAACACTAAATCTTACAAATGTGCAAATTCCTTGGCTCAGCTCAGTGTTTTTGAAAGTATAGCTCCATGGAATGCTTGGTATGTACACAGTGAAGAACTTTCAACAGATAGTCTAGTTGTTCTAAGTGCAGCAAATCCTCAAAACTATAAGCAAATGACTTAAGTTCTCTACACCTAAATTTATTTCTATAGAAAAGAAATAATCCTGTTCTCACTTAATAGTGTCCTTGTGAGGATCCAACAAGAAAATGCAAGCATAATTAAAAAAAAAAGCCCAATATTAGTTTATCTCATGAAGTTTTATTAGTATTTTTTTACAAAAAAAGTATGTCAAATGAATTCCATATTAATAAATTTGAAAACTACTTGCTACTTTGCCTTACCACAAAATTCAGTAAGGACATTTCTGTAAACAAATGGACAAAAATATAGTCAAATATACAAAGCTATGATTTTTATCTCTTTTTATACTGTTTTTCTAAGTCATTTTGTTGCTGAAGTTTCTGGATATTTTGAAAACAATGACTACATATAAATAGGCCCTTTGTACTCATTTGAAGTTTATATTTACATAGTAGAATTTGTTAAATATGTTTCCACTGTTAATTAAACTTTTTGAAAGTGATAATATTAAGCCTCCACAATGTTATGGCTACTAAAATGTCAAGCCTACCGAGAACGGTTTTGAATACCAAACTATGTGGGGAAAAAATCATTCTTATAGTACTATTTTTGTTAATATTATAGGTGGATCAACAGCCCAGTTATGAACACAACCTCTACATGTATATTTATTTTGTCATCTTTATCATCTTTGGATCATTCTTCACCTTGAATCTGTTCATTGGTGTCATCATAGATAATTTCAACCAACAGAAAAAGAAGATAAGTATTTCAAAAAACTTTATTTTCTTGAAAAGAAATCAACATTTTCCCTAAAAGCTTAACAAATGTTATCTTCCACAGAATTTATTTTTCAAATGATTGGGCCGCATACTATCACAGATAATACTTGATTTTTTGCACAGAAAATTTCTTAAGTCATAATTCTTAATCAGTGTATCAACTATTTCATACTTCTGACATATCCTAAAGAGGACTGAATAGTTAAGGTAGTTTAGTTTCCTGTTGAGTTGATTGTGTATTAGCCTAGAACTTGGATAGAAGAAGTTCTGATTTCTCAACCATTTATTTTAAAGCAGAATTATATTAAATTCTATGATGTACATCAGCCAACTGCATTAGTTCCTTAGGACTGCAATAATGAAATGCCAAAAACTGGATAGCTTGAATAAACAGAAATGCATTCCCTCAGATATTTGCGGACAAGAAGTTCAAAGTATTGTAAGGCTATGCTCTCTCCTCAAAGCCTGTCAGGGAGGATCCTATACATCTTCTGTCCTCTGATGGTCCAGGCATTTTTTGACTTGTGGTAATGGAACTCCGGTCTCTCTCTCCTGGTCACATGCTGTTCTCCTTCTCCTCTTTTTATCCTTTTATAAGGATAGATTTATTTATTTGAGTTAGTGGGAGGATTTACACACAAATATCTTCCATTTTCTGGTTCACTCCCCAGATGGCCACAGCAATCAGAGCCAGGCTCAAAACAGGCGTGGGGAGCTTAAGCTGAGTCTCCAAAGGCAGTGCAGGGAACCGAACATTTGGCCATCTTCCATTGCTTTTCCTAGTCGTTAGAATAAAGCTGGATCAGAAGTGGAGCAGCTGGGACAAATAATGGTATTCATATGAAATGCCAGCATTGTAGGTGAGAGCTTTTACCAGCTATACTATACTACTGGCTCTGGGTCTCTATAATCCATCCAATACAGATTCTAATGGTACAGAATAATGGATCCACCCTCGTCCAGCTTAATGTGACCTTCATTTATTTGAATACAGTACCATGGAAGATACAATTAAGATCCCATCCTGAAATACTAAGGGATAGGATTTCAGCATATTATTTTGGGAGGTACTATTCTAGCCATATTACTAACCACAGAGGTATTATACTGTAGGTGCTGCTTGGCAGATGAGACCATCAAATTATTTAAAAAAGGAAATACTTCTAGTAAGAGGTACAATTTAGGTAGTACTAGTAGATATGCACTATGACCTTTTAGATAATTCTTTTGGATCCTTTATAATGCTGTATCCCTAAATACTTAATATGAGATAGTGGTAGATGCTATTAGAAAAATAAGCAACCACAATTTGGTGGCTTGTAACAGTTATGTAACCATTATTTTTGTTTCAGTGGCAATAGTTCTAGTTTTCCCTCTTTCATTTCCAACTTCACCATTTGAGCCCTCCATTTTTCTTAATATTGACAAATCATTAACCAGACTGTTTTCTTTTAAAAATTACTTTGTTCACTGAGATTTATGTTTTCATTTATTTCTGCTCTAAGTTTTGCTTATTCATTCTTATAATTTGGAATTATTCTTTTGCTAGTATTTTTGGTATGTATCATTACATTGTTCATTTGAAACTTTTATTTCCCTTGCAAATATTCCCCCTTTTTATAAACTGTAAGCTTTTCACTTATATCTGCTGTTTCTGTAATCAGCAAACTATCATATTGCATATTCATTTTTGGTTTTCTCTAGATTTTTAAAAATCTTACTTTTAGTTTCTTTTGACCTATTGCTTGTTCAAAAATGTTTTTCTATACATTTGTGAAATTTATTTTTCCCTCCATTACTGACTCCCAACTTTATTCCATTGTGGTTAGCAATATTCTTTGACATGAAGTTGGTCTTTTAAATGTTAATAGGACTAATTTTGACTAACATGGTTTAACATGTTATTATCCTAGAAAATGCTCATGTGTGCTTAAAGAATTGCATTCTATTGCTGTTGGGTGAAATGTTCTGCATGAACTCATTAGTATGATTTAGTTTATAGCATTTCCTTATTGGCTTCCTGTATGGATAATTTATCCACTATTGAAAATAATGAAATTCCCTACTCACTGTATTTGTCTATTTCTCCCTTCAAGTTTGCCAAAGTTTTACATATTTAGGTACTGTGATGAATTAACCCTTTATCATTACACAATGACCTTATTTATCATATCTATTTTATGTAAGGTCTTTTTTGATATAAGCATAGCCACCCTTGCTCCTTTTTTGGTTACTATGTGCATGGAATGCAATTTTTTCCCATGCACTCCTTTGTACAACATTTATTTTTACGGCCTGGCGTGATGACGCAGTGATTGAGTCCTCACCTTGCACCTCCGGGATCCCATATGGATGCTGGTTCTAATCCCGGCAGCCCCACTTCCCTTCCAGCTCCCTGCTTGTGGCCCGGGAAAGCAGTTGAGGACAGCCCAAAGCTTTGGGACCCTGCACCCGCGTGGGAGACCTGGAAGAGGCTCCTGGCTTCCGATCAGCATAGTATCAGCCGTTGTACTCACTTGGGGAGTGAATCATCGGACGGAAGATCTTCCTCTCTGTCTCTCCTCTCTGTATATCCGCCTTTCCAATAAAAATAAAATACATCTTTTAGAAAAAGACTTATTTTTATATGAAAGGCAGAATTATAGAGGGTGATAATGAGAAAAATTGTTATCTGCTGGTTCACTGCCCAAAGCCAGAAGTCTCATCCAGGTCTTCCCTATGAATGTAAGGCCCAAGCAGTTAGCAGGGAGCTAGATCTTGCTAGGACTTGAACTGGTGTCCATATGGGATGCCAGTATTGCAGGCAGTGGCTTAATCTGTTATACCACAACCCTGGGCCTCATCCATGAACTTTCAAAAGAAGAGTTTCTTAAATCCAAATTGAATCTCTTGTAAGTACTATATGTGTAGAGTTTGTAAGCCATTTTAGTACCCTCTCTGATTTGAAACATTTAACTGATTCACATTTAAAATTATCACTGAAAAAAATCATTACAATTTTGTTCTCTTTGTCCTTATAATTTCTCTTTTTTGTTTTCCCATTATTATGCTATCATTAATTTCTTTTGTGTGATTTCTACACATTTTCTTCATGACTATCATGAATTTTACATAAATAACAGTATATTTTAAGGCAATAAAATTATTCAATCACATAACAAAAATCTTTAATTCTTCGATATTTTCTATCATCACAAATTTACATTTTTTATACTGTGTATTTTTAAGGTATTTGTGGATATGTTTGCTTTTATATCTTCTGCCATAATTTAAAGTGATTTAGATACATCCAGTACAGTATTACAATATTTTGCATTTGTATACTACACTTGTATGAATTTTTTAGACTTTTGAATGATTTTCTTTTAGATTAACTTTTGCTTATCTTGGAAGGCAGGTCTGCTGGTGACAAACTTCCTGAAGGTTTTTTTTTCCGGAAGATTCTTTTTCATTTCTTAAGATAGAAAGAACAATGTACCCAAAAACTAATACATTAAAATATATTATCGTCCTGACTCTGGGCTGCAAGGTTTTTGGTGAGAAATCTGCTAGTCTTGTGTACCATTATGTTGGGCAGCATAGTTACAAATGGCATGTGTTGATGCCATAAGTGTTACACATGATCAAGTCATCTGCTGATCTCCAGGAAATTTTGTGATTGAATTATTCATCAGTTTAGGAGAATCTATTGGAGTTTTGAGGAGGGAATCAGGCACTTGATTGATCTATTTGTAAATTCAGTTATTGGATTTTGTGCCTGAATGTGTGTCACATTTCCTTGATTCTCCATATGTTTGTGGTTTGTTGGTGCCTAAATATTTGACGAAAAAAGCCAGATCATAAAGGTTGGTTGAGACCATTTCACTGTTTTTACAAATTCCAGGAGTCTCTCAAGTACCTAGCTTCTCCTTCCTCTTTGTTCTTAGTTGCCCTAGCTGTCAAAATCCTATCATTACTACCATCACGCCATAAAAGGCAGTATAGATGTGCTTTTTCCCTTTCTTGAAAGTAGCATACTAATAGAAGCACATAATTTAAGTCTAGAAAGGATAAATAGTTTGCAGAGCAAGAAATAGATTAGTGACATGGTCATATGAAAGCCCATGTTTTTTTCCTCAATACGATGTGACTGTTTTCTTTAGTGCTTTGATCTTAGTTTATCACTCTACAAACCAGTCACACCTCTTTGTAATACTTTACCTCATTTCTTTGCCTCACCAAGACTGTTATTAAAGATTACTACTGTATTTTTATTTGCCTTCTTAAATACTTGATTTCTAATATTTGTTTTTATATCTCTGCAGAGTTTCTCATCATGAGATATACTAATGTTTTGCACATTTGGGGAAATCTCTTGTTTTTGCGAAGACTTTATTACAAAAGATTTGATGCTGGGGCTTGGTATAGTGCCTAAGCTTTTCACCTGCGCTTCTCATTTGTATGCAGGTTAAGGCTAGGAAGGAGATTCAAGAGTGTGGAAAAATGCTCAGGATGAGTATGATGGAATACCTCTGGCTTCAGCCAGTGGGACTAAGAATGCTAGAAATGACTGGGTTGTTTGGGGTCATGAGTTTTCTTGCCAAGGTCAACTAGCTAATTCTCAGTTCATATAAAACTTCCATGTAGTGTATCACATGACTCATTCTGAGATCCATCCCACAAGAGAGCTCTTGATTCTCCAAAGTCAAATTGAAAAGATGCACAGGAACCCAATTTTAACTTACTAATTCCTTAGCTTGGTGATTCATGCTAAAAATTTCCACAGCCACAAAGCACTGCATCTGGCATGGTGCCTTCTGGTAGCAGTAGTTAGAACAGAGTTCATCAGTGACTTGATCATGGAAAATGCTGTGTGCAACTTTGGTGTGGAAGGGAGGCAATCTGCCCTCTACTTGTACAAAGTCACCATTCAGACCCTTGTAAGTTCCCCAAGCAGGGCCTGAAGTCAGTTAAAGGACCCAGTCCCAGGACCTATCTGTTAAAACAGCCAGTGCTGGGGGTCACAGCAGCTTCTTACCTTATCTTGTCAAGATGGCATTACCCAGATCATATTGATGTAGGGCTGGCTCACAGCACAGTGATGTATCTGGTCCTCTCTCCTGAGTGTCCCAGGAAGTCTCTATTCTATTAGTTCTTTGCTGAAATCACAATTGCTTCTCTGGGAATGGGGTCCTTGTCTTATATTGCTTATATCTTTCTGTAGCTGAAGTTAGTGAAATTTGTCAGTGTTTGACCACCTTTACCACACATATAGATTTAATGTAAAACAGGTTGGGACCTGAAAAGATAACCCATCTAATTGTTATCATACAATGCACACATTATAGTTCCAGTGCCTTAAAACAGATTCATGGGGTTGGGAGAATCCCAGAGCCTATGAAACTGTCACATAATGCAACATAATAAAAAAAAAAAAGATTCATGTTCCAAAATATGTGTAACTTTTTAAAGTGTTTGTTTTTTAGCTACTATGTTAATCTATCTCAATGAAGAAAAATAGGAAGTAATTCTGGTTTTAACTAGATTTATTTTTCATTTATTTACCTTGGAGGTCAAGACATTTTTATGACAGAAGAACAGAAGAAATACTATAATGCAATGAAAAAGCTGGGCTCCAAGAAACCACAAAAGCCAATCCCTCGGCCAGGGGTAAGTACATATATCTTTAGCATGCCATTTTCAAATTGTTTAAAATTCATCTTTAACAAATATCTTAATATTGCTAGAAACTTAATACTCCTGTCATTCTTTTACCTTTGCAGAATAAATTCCAAGGATGTATTTTTGATCTAGTAACAAACCAGGCTTTTGATATCAGCATTATGGTTCTTATCTGCCTCAACATGGTAACCATGATGGTAGAAAAAGACGACCAAAGTGCCTATATGACACAGGTTTTATATTGGATCAATGTGGTTTTTATTATCCTTTTCACTGGAGAATGTGTGCTGAAACTGATCTCCCTCCGGCATTACTACTTCACAATAGGATGGAACATTTTTGATTTTGTGGTAGTGATTCTTTCTATTGTAGGTAAGAGCATAAATTTTTAATATAAAAAATTTACATATTTTCTGACAGTTTGTAAGTCTACTTTAGAATCAAGTCATTTTTTGAAAGAATGAAGGAACCTTAAAAACAGAGCAAAATGGAACCCCTTGTCAGAATTCACTACAGATCTGAAAACTGAATGCTTCTGACTATGGGAGGGACATCATAACCACTGATATTTAGTCTATTACCATTTTAAAAATCTAGGTAATCTTGAAAACAGCTATAGGAGCTAATTACTTACAATTTCAGCATGTGAAATTAATGACATCATTAGCTAGAAATGTGTGATCCTTTTAGAATTGTCACATTTCTAGAGAATTTTCACAAAGTGCTTGCTCCCTTTCTTAACTCAGTGCAAGTCTATAAAAATGGAGTAACTTGTCAGTTATCAGTGATTCCTATGATCATCATGTGAATTTATATTTCATCTCCTTTCATTATTGAAACTGTTTTCTTATGTCACTTTTCATTATCCTAACAGTCCTAATTTCTTAGGACTACATTTTTGTTTTTTATATTTAAAATATTAGCAGAGAGATTATCATGTTGCAGGTGACGAAAAAGTCCCAGGAGGGTTCAAAGTTCCATAAGGAATCACAACATTGAGTGTCACATAACAGAATTGGCATTTTAAAACTTTAATATTTCTTCCCAGAAATGAAACTTATTTTTGTAACTAATTAATTTTAAAATTTAGGTATAAATTAAGAGCAGTAATTCCAGAAGTATTGTGATTAAGTCAAGAAAAATGCTGTTCTAACACTTCTGTTGGCTAAACACAATTGAAAAAGAAAACAAAAATTTGGCCAGTGTGATGTCTCAACTGGCTGATCCTCTACCTCAAACTGCTGGCATTCCTTATGAGTAGCAATTCATGCCCCAAATGCTCCACTTTCCATCCAGCTCCCTGTTTGTGGCCTGGGAAAGCAGCCCAGAATGGCCCAAGACTTTGGGGCCCTGAGCCCACATGGGAGACTGGGAAGAAGCTCCTGGTCAGCTCAACTGCAGCCATTGTGGCCATTTATGGAATAAACCAGAAGATGTAGGATTTTTTTGTCTCTGTAAATCTGATCTATTCCTCTTTAATATTTTATTGGAAAGCAGGTATTGAAACAATGGAACACATGATTTTAATCTGAATCATGTTATGACATTCTTTCAAAGTGAAAGAATCAGCTAAAATTAGATTCAAATTACAAGTATCAATAGCCAATGTAGACAAAAATTTAGGAAATATTGTTCAAAAACTTCATCCAAAATTTCAATAAAGGAAAATGTCTAGTTATAAATTTAACATACACTATACAAATTTGCAGTAAGAAATGTGATGGATCATTCTTCCTACAAAAATTAAAACCATAATACATGTGTTTAAATGTCAAACATTTTCTAGGGGAGGTTATAAGGGAGAAGGGTAATTCTAATATTGATGACCAAGTGGGCATATGGAATATAAGCACTTTCATGTACCATTAGTAGGTTTCTGGAGATGACTTGATTAATATAGTGAAATCTAGATATATTATTTGACTAAATGTCTATTAATGTATTATCAAAACTTATACTATTTTTTCAGCCAAAATAAACTGGTTCAGTATATTCCCATTCTTAAGTATACCTTTACAGTTTTAAGAAATGATTTTGCTCCATTTGCATGGAAATATTTTCATGTCATGTGGCATAAAACATGACAAAGAAAAGCCTGTTAACATGAGTGCATATGTATGTATGTATATTCATATGAGTATGTCCTTGCAGAAAAAGATCTACAGTGATAGGCAACAAAGTATTGAGGCTAGTTATGGCTGATATGGCAAACAAAAATATAGTCATGATCTTCTGTGACATGAATATTTAAATATTTCTTTCCTGTTCCTTCCCACCATAAATAGGTATGTTCCTGGCTGATCTGATAGAGAAATATTTTGTGTCACCTACCCTGTTCCGAGTGATCCGACTGGCCAGGATTGGCCGAATCCTACGTCTGATCAAAGGAGCAAAGGGGATCCGTACCCTGCTCTTTGCTTTGATGATGTCCCTTCCTGCATTGTTTAACATCGGCCTCCTGCTCTTCCTGGTCATGTTCATCTATGCCATCTTTGGGATGTCCAACTTTGCCTATGTTAAAAAGGAAGCTGGAATTGATGACATGTTCAACTTTGAGACTTTTGGCAACAGCATGATCTGCCTGTTCCAGATAACCACCTCTGCTGGCTGGGATGGACTGCTAGCACCTATCCTTAATAGTGGCCCACCCGACTGTGACCCAAAGAAAGTTCATCCTGGAAGCTACACTGAAGGAGACTGTGGGAACCCATCTGTTGGAATCTTCTTTTTTGTCAGTTACATCATCATATCCTTCCTGGTGGTGGTGAACATGTACATTGCTGTCATCCTGGAGAACTTCAGTGTTGCTACCGAGGAAAGTGCAGAGCCCCTGAGTGAGGATGACTTTGAGATGTTCTATGAGGTTTGGGAGAAGTTTGACCCAGATGCCACCCAGTTTATAGAATATAGCAAACTCTCTGATTTTGCCGCTGCCCTGGACCCTCCTCTTCTCATAGCAAAACCAAACAAAGTACAGCTCATTGCCATGGACCTGCCAATGGTCAGTGGCGACCGGATCCATTGCCTTGACATCTTATTTGCTTTCACAAAGCGTGTTTTGGGTGAGAGTGGGGAGATGGATTCTCTTCGTTCACAGATGGAAGAAAGATTCATGTCTGCAAATCCTTCGAAAGTGTCCTATGAGCCAATCACAACTACACTGAAACGAAAACAAGAGGATGTGTCTGCCACTATTATTCAACGTGCTTACAGACGTTATCGCTTACGGCAAAATGTCAAAAATATATCAAGCATATACGTAAAAGATGCAGATAGAGATGACAATTTACCCAATAAAGCAGACATAGTTTTTGATAATGTTCATAATAATTCAAGTCCAGAAAAAACAGATGCAACTGCTTCCACCATCTCTCCACCTTCATATGATAGTGTAACGAAGCCAGAGAAAGAAAAGTATGAAAAAGACAAAGCAGAGAAGGAGGACACAGGGAAAGATGACAAGGAAAGCAAAAAATAGAACCTGTTTTTTGATACCTTGTTTACAGTCTATGGAGGTCATGTATTTGTGTTAATAAGACTTATAAAGAGGTGTATGCCAAAATGTTTTATCAAAATATTTGCAAAGGCAGTACAAACTGCTTCCCTGAAACAGAAGGGCAGCGTTAGCATTAGGCTATTTTTTGCACTGCTAAATGATTCTGTAAGTACAAGAGTAACTCTGCTGTGACCACTTACAGCATCAAAGGTGATGCAATTTTTTAAATAAATCAGAAGACTCTGCAGAAAATTTTATCTGCCTTGTCCTCTTTTCATTAACCATTATTTGTTTCTTTTGTAAATACAAAAAAGTAACATACATGATCCAGCTCACACTGAGAAATAGAAAATTATTTGGAAGTCATTAAAGTATTTGCTTTGGCTTTGCAGCTAAAATGCCTAAAAGTAACAGATATTAGTAATGAGTGATTATTAGCAAGCTAGACTGCTTTATCCATGTCATTCTCTATTTCAGGTGCTTTTAAATTCTTTCTACATTTCATCAGAATCAATTTTTATGCGCCTATGTAATGTCTTGGATTAACAACCTACTTTGGCTGTTGACTTTACCTTAAATTTTCCTTTGGCTTGACCCTTTGATTCAGAGTCTGACTTACCTTTTGAGTGTTATGCTTCACATCTTTTTACATTTCCACTCTACTGAAAAAATACTACAGAATTTGAAAAACATTCTAAGTAAATGCCACATTCTTCAAAGGAAAAATTGAAAATAACTGAAGCTAAACTCACTGGATAAAAGTTCTATTATCTATAAAACATAGCACTGCACTAATGAAGCTCCAACTCAGTCTCATTACATCTTTCTCCTTTCTCATGTAACTTTAAACCACTCTTTAGTTCTAAGGAAAATTGGTATTGTCCTTCACTAAATTCCTGACAATTAGTTATTTCAGATCATAAACCACATATGAACAATTACTTCAGTACAGTATTCACTGTCACTCAGATACCATCATTAAGTAGGTTTGGCAAACATAAAAGCTTTTCAACACCTGTGTCTAGATATCTAATATGAATGAGGGCAATCAAACTGATTTTTTCCTAACCTATTTGCAACAGCCTTTAAAATTTGTAGGGCTATCCTTGGGGACCTCTATTTTTTTTTCATTAATTTATTTATTAGAAAGTCAGATATACAGAGAGGAGGAGAGACAGAGAGGAAGATCTTCCATCCCACTGATTCATTCCCCAAGTGAGACCACAACGGCCGATGCTATGCTGATTCGATGCCAGGAACCAGGAACTTCTTCCAGGTATCCCACACAGAGTCCCAAGGCCTTGGGTCGTCCTCGACTGCCTTCCCAGGCCACAAACAGGGAGTTGGATGGGAAGTGGAGCTGCCGGGATTAGAACCGGCACCCATATGGGATCCCGGGGCGTTCAAGGCGAGGACTTTAGCCACTAGGCCTCGTCGCCGGGCCTGGGGGACCTCTATTCTTACATCTATTTTTTAAAAAGGAGGAAGTCCTTTTTCTCCTTAAATCTAAACTCAGAAGTATATTTTGCATCCATCAATTACTCAAGTTTTTAATTTACCAAACATTCACTTGATCTAGCAGTTGTTAGTATACTAATGATTGGAAAACATTTTAAAAATTCCTATTAGCAGTAATTTAAAAATAAACTTAATCATGATAAATTGTTTGATTTCTTACAAAAATGTGAGATCCTTCTATCAAATTATGTACAACAAATCATTTACCTGTTTAGCAGATAATTTTAGAAAATTGAGTTTTTGAAGCAAAAGTATAAAAAGTTCATTAATTTTCTGTTCAACTAAATTCTATAATCAGAATATAAGATATTTTGTTGTAATGCTAAAAAGGATGATTAAACAATTGGTTGAAGAGATATGTGCAGAGAATGTAATACAGAAAGGGATATTAAGAATTAGTTGTGAAAATGAAAATCAAATAAACATTTCCATAGAACTTTACACCTAGAATGCTTTTTAGCTGTGGCACAAGAGACCTTCAAAAATTCACAGAAAATGGAACTTGATAATACACAATTTCCATTAACTTTTTGAGGTAACTTCCTATTTTGTAATGTTGATATGAGAGATGATCACTTCTAAACTTTTGAAATTTAATCTAGACAATTGAATCTAGATATGAAATTGAATCTAGGGCAATTTTTTTTTTTTACATCTGTGTTGATCATTCATCTTAAGCAACTGGATCCAAACTTTAACTTAATGTGAAAGATACATACACAATGCCCTGGAAAATACTGCCTATAAGCTTTAATTACATTCAACTAAGAAATTGTCATTTGAAATTTCAGTTCTATCCATTGTCATTATCTTGAACCCATGTTAATATAACTCCATCATGAATATTTTATGATAATTTATTTGTGATATATTTAATGGGTTTATTTGAGATATATTAGTACTGTTTTTATATTATTTTATGTAGAAAAAAATTGGCAAGTGATTCTTCTGCCAATTTTTCTTTTTTTCCATTTCAAAAAAGATTACAAACTTGTTTTATTTTCTCCATTTCATGAAGTATATATTTTTAAAATATTGTTATTGGAAAGGCAGATTTGCAGAAAGAGGAAAAGACAGAGAAACATATTCCGTCTGCTGGATCACTCTTAAGTGGCCACAATGGCCAGGGCTAAGCTGATTCAAAGCCTGGAGCTAGGAGTCTCTTCCAGGTCTCCTACGTTGGTGCCAAACCACTAGCAGGGAGCTGGAAAGGAAGTGGAGCAGGTAGGATACAAACTGGCATCTGTATGGGATCTTAGTGAGTACTTAGACATTATACCAACACGCTGGACCCATGAAGTGTATTTTTTAAAAATATAGAATAGCTGGGTTATATGTTTATATAATATGGATCCCAGAAATCACATGTTATCAAATAAAAACAATATTTGAAACAGCTCATTAATCACAGTAAAAGTTTGGACCAAAACTTATGTCAGGTTATTTTTTGGACTGATTATGAAATACTACCCTTCTAAACACACTCTCAATAGCAATGTTCATCACGTGGTTACTGGGCTAATTTCACTTAATAATGTAGAATGACAGATTCACTGGAAATTTTAGAATAAAATGGAAACAAATACCATTTGAATCAATGTATTTTAACATTTTTGACCATTATGAAAAAAGGTGTCTTACGGGCTGCTTCCAAATAGTAGTAGTAGCAAATACCAACCTGATCTTATAGAATTTGAATAGTTTGTGAAAGAGAGGAAAAGCAAAATACATACAATGCAGCCCAAATAGCAATTTTTTAGAAATGTAATGGAAACAATTCAGAGACGGCAAAGCAAAAGAAGATGGCCACATCATTGGCCTGGGTTTAGAACATAACAATAGATACCACCCAATTAAAAAAAAAGTCTTTGGCTTATTATTGCAATTATATTCTTGAGGAAGACAGTCAAAAACTGCCTCATGAAAGTAAATAGTCATAAGTATAATAGTGTTTACACAGAAGTCTTTATAAATTTCATAGCTGTATGAATGCTCAAAATGTTTGAGTTTGTCATAATTGTGATTATACCCAAGACTGACACCTTGTAATAAAATATAAAAATAAAACTCTTAACAAACCATGTGTGCATGCATTTTCTGTTTCAGTGAGAATAACCTTTACAGGGGTAAATTTAGCAACTCAGTCATTAGAACTAGAGCTTTCCCCTCCAAGAAGTCCTGAGGGAGGATAATGAACAGAGAGCCCTACAGCAACTCACTGAGATCCAGCAGAGATGCTACAGGAGAGTAAGATTTGAGACAGAATGTGGAAATACACACACATTTAGCCACATGATGAAACTTTTTCTTTCATAATAGCATTGAAAATTTTGGTACATTCATAATGGCTAAAATCTCAGGTCTGAGACCAGAAGTGCATTTGCATCCCAATTAAGCAATGGGCATGTAAATTTCCTGGATACGTAATTTGATTTTTAAAGGCCTCAGCTTTTGCCTTCAAAAAATGAGAAAAGTAGTACTACTTCCTAATATGATTGTAAGTGTGGAATTAGATAAGCCATATGAAGCAATTACACAATGCCTGACAACACAGAATTAAGAACTTACATTAGTCATGGTAGTAGTGTGATAGCCAATTAGCGGCTAGCATATGAATGACCTTGGGTTACTTTTATTGTGCAGTGATTGGTATAATGCATTCCACAAATGTTAAATAATGACAGCATTTATTCAAGTTCATATTACATAAGAAGAAATACACTCAAGAATCTCATATATCCTTTTAGTGGGTAGTGGTCATTTAGTGATGTGAAATCTACACAAAAATGTTTCCAAATTTATTGACATTTGTGAATTAAACTGTTTTAAACTCCAGAATAGTGTACATACAATATGGCTTAACTTATTCCAAGAAAAAGAGATAACCTTTCCAATATTTACTTGTTAATATATTCATTTTTGTTTTGGCTCTGAGCAAATACTTCTGCTGATGGTCTTTCAGTAAGTACACTGAAATAACTGCTGCTCTGTCAGGCCCTTAGTTCAATTTTGTATATTTTTCTAGTGGCATATAAATAAAGGTATGATATATTTCCAGAGACCTTGGAATTAATTCTTATACCCAGTCTGCAAAATGAAATCATTTTCCATCCCATTGTGACTTATTCACACACACATAAGTTTCTTACAGGGAAAAAGTTAAATTATTTAATGCTAAAATGGCATTATACCATAATCCAGGAAAAATGAGCTACACAGCCTAGGGTATTGTCTCAAGGGACAGAGAAACTGCATGCTAGCCAGAGCAGAGGAGACCTTTGCTGCAACAGCATTTGAAACAAACAGGAAAATAAAGATGAATAATTGATGTTGCAAACCAGCAATAAGGAATGTGAGAGCTATATTTACATTAATAATAGATCTGAGAAAAAGGCAACTTTTAGAGATTTATGAGTCATCTGTAATGTTTGTATCATCTTGGTTAGAATTTCTAATACGAACAACTTACACAATGTATAGAAAATATTTAAAAGTTGTTAATTTGAAAACCTGGTAAAAGATTCTTACTCAAAACTAAATATTTGTGGGTACACCTTCAATTTGGTTTTATTTACCATAAGACAACATACCCATCAATTTTGCTCAATTAATCTTTTTATGTAAGCAATCATTCCTTAAATGCTAGCATTATTCATTTCTACCTTCAATGACAAAAAAAATTAGAATTTTGGGATATATAGAAATAGATAATGTTAAACTTTATATGTTATAGCTTTTTTTCAGTTATAACATTTACAAATAATTTTGAGCTTCACATGGATTTCCCTGGGCTGACTTAAAATTTTGTTTATCTGAAGGTGGCCTTCAGTTGTTGAAGTATCTCAAGACTCACGCGTTTTTATTTTTATACACCTTTCTCTCACTATTCTCACTGAAAATGATTCATGCTTCCTCATGCTCTAAGGATATGCTTGAAAAGCGAGCATCTTTATACAGGAAAGAACCACATCCTGCTCATTAAGGAAAGACTGTAAACTGAGTGTTAATAGGAATTCCATCTAAAAGAACTGGAAAAGGTTGGTGAATCATGTGTCCTCAATACCTGTAACCGGGCTTCTGTCTCAGAAAAACAGATGTTTGCACTGCTTCAAGCTGCTGAGCTTTTGGTAACTTGCTATGGAAATTAGAATATGAATACTCTCTCCTACACACTGTAATGCCATGCTCAGGAGAGGATACAGAACAGCTGACTGTTAGAAGTTGTTTTATCAAATCGTAATGTACCATCTGACTGTGGAAGCATGAAGACAGGGATACCAGAGAGAGGTTGGTGCACTGACCTCACTGACTGATGTGTAAGACCAACCTTAGCCCGTTACTGAACTATTTATGTCCACTTAGCCACTATTCACTGCATCCAACTGTTGGCATCAAGACACCACATTTGTAATTAAAAACAAATAAAATGAGTCGTTTTCAGTGCCATTTTCTTTGGACAAGAGAATCTGAAGTTACTAACTACTCATGCCTTTACAATCTAAGGAAATGCTGTATTATTTTAAACAGGTATTAAGTGGAACATAATAAAGTCTCCATGTCACAAACATTAAAGGAAGATTATATTGTAAAGAAGATTATGCTATATTTCACTCTTAGGTTAATTCACTTTTGTATATTACAGATTGGCAAGAAGCATGAGATTCAGAACTGAGAGACTAAAGAGGTTATCACAGCCATAGAAATCAGCATTATACTTTCAGCTTTCTCTTAGTTCTTTGTCTTTTGTCAGTATGTCACTAAAATATGATACAGTGTGTGACTTGAACACAGAAATTTACTTCTAACAGTTCCCTAATTTGGGAAGTTGGAGAGCAATGTTCTTGCCAGTTAGATTCCAGGAAAAGTTTATTTCCTGAATTTTCATTATTTACATAGGAACTATATGCACATAAGATCTTCAAAAAGTTCACCAAAATGCTGCATTATGAAAAAGTATGTGTGTATTTTGTAAATCTTTTCACGCAAAAATAACCTTTTAATTCCACGGTTTCATGAACTACGTCACAAACACATACACACACATTTTCCTTCACAGTGATTGGTATCACAATCTACCCTGTTGCCCATATCAATAACTCTTTCCTTACCCTTCCACTTCCATTAAAGTTCTGCTCATTCTACCTCTTAATTATAATACAAATCTATTAATTTCTGTTAATGTCCACAGCTAACTCTCTATTCAAACCATAATCTCTAGTCCTTACAACAGAGTAAGATCTTTCTTACATCTGCCTAAATCCATTCTTATCTCATTTGCAAACCCATTCTCAGTACAGCAACTCAACTAGATTGTGAATATCATCTCCCTGCTTGAGAATTTGTCATTTCCTCCCATTATAATTTCCAAAAAGTCTGGAAAGATGGCACAAGCTCTACCCTATTCTGTCTATAAGTTATACACGGCCTAAAGACTATATACATTGTGACTGCACCGATGTCCTTTTCACTTTATTACTTTTCTATCTTCCTCTGTCTGCTGCAGCCTCAATAGTTTTCCTTCTGTTGACAAGAGTTATTACAATGAAAATACAGAGTAGGTATATGTTACATACCTAATTAAAGCCTAATTAACAGAGACTCGCCAAAGAACGATTTATTTTTGGCAACAATAGGGCATGGGAATGGAAATCTGCATCTCATAGTAAAATATGAGCATATTGAGATTGATGAAGTAAGTTTTTGAAAGTGAACTGAGAACTGTATAAGATATTTTGAGCAGAGATCATTGGCCATAAGAATTAAAGAGTAGTACCAGTCTGAGAACAAGTGCCTAGTGACAATACAGATGACCTTGCAGCATTCCCTATACCTACAAAACTGTATCATGGAAAATGATAACAATGCTAAAATTAACACTTTAAAAAATTGTAGTAGCCTTTATTAAAAAGTTGCATTCTGACTAAATCTCTTTATGATATTCATACTAAGCAATTGAAAGTGAAAATTCTTTCTTCGCACAGTTGTGGCTGCATTTATTTCTTGTGCAATTGCTGGCACACATTATTCCATTTTGATTTTGACCACTTTTACACTTAAATATTTTATGTAATTTGCCAATGCTTTCTGGCTTTGAGAGGCTTAAAACAGACTATACATGTGTCTTTCAGAAACAAATGTCAGACTGTCTAGTGCTCAACAGATAGAGTGGAGAAAAATGGCAGTATTGAAAAGGATTGTTAAGCTGCTACTTAATTCCCCTAGCAGAATTTAGAAATACCTCAGAAAACATCAAGCAGCAAAGAAAACAACTAAAAACAATGTTTAGTGTATCTTCTACATTAAAACAAAACACTTTTTGGGTCCTGCCCAATAGCTTAGTGGCTAAAATCCTCACCTTGCCTGCAAAGGATTCCATATGGATGTCAGGTTGTGTCCTGGCTGCTCCACTTCCCCACCCAGCTCCTTGCCTGTAGCTTGAGAAAGCAGTAAAGAATGGCCCTAAGTCTTGGGACCCTGCACCCACACCAGAGACCTGGAAGAAGCTCCTGGCTTCAGACTGGCTCAACTCTGGCTAGTGTGGCTACTTGGGGAGTACACCAGTGGGTGGAAGACCTTTTCCCTGTCTCCTCTGTAAATCTGCCTTTCTAATTAAAAAAAAAAAATCTTTAAAAAATAGATACTTTCTTCTAAGTTGATCGTTTCCCAACATTTGCACTTTAAAAAAATTGCTGCGTCTATCTAAGAGACAGAAGACAGGATTTCCTTCAACTGGTTCACTTCCCAGAACAAGAGCACAGCTGGGGCAAGCACAGGGCAGGAAGCAGAATTCAGAACACTCCATCTAGGTCTCCCACACAGATGGTAGATATTTAATTCTTTTGGGCATAACTTACTCCATCCCAGGAACTTCACTGACAAGAAACAGCAACTGAGAGCCAAAGACAGGTACTGAGCCCAGGTACTCAGGATTCGGATGTGAGCACCTGAACCACAAATACACACCGCAATACCCACATGCTTCCTGTTTTCATTGGGTAGTTCATTTTAAGATTTTTGTTTTATTTTTATTGGAAAGGCGATCAATTTATGGAGAGAGAGTGTGATCTTTCCACTGATTTATTTCCCAAATGGCCACAGTAGATGAAGTTTCTTCCCAGTCTCACACGTGGGTGCAGAGTCTCTAGCTCTTCCTTCCAAATAAATTAAAGAAATAAACTAAATCTTTAAAAATATCATATTTTACTTTGACAATTCTAGCCAAAACCTTAAGGAATGAAACAAAGATGTAATTTTAGAGTTAACTTATGGTTTGTATTTCTGATTGAAAATAGTTTGTTAAAACTGTCCTGATTATCCCGTTATTATTTTTTAAGAAGACAGATTTTCCTTTTATAAAAAAATATTTATTTTATTGGAAAATCAGATTTATAATAAGAAGGAAATACGGAGAGAAAAATCTTCCATCCGCTGATTCACTCCCGAAGTGGCCAGAGCAGCCAGAGCTGAGCCAATCCGAAGTCAGGAGCCAGGAGCTTCTTCCAAGTCTCACATGTGGGTGCAAGATCCCAAGGTTTTGGCCCATCCTCTACTGTTTTCCCAGACCACAAGCAGGGAGCTGGATGGGAAATGAAGCAGCCAGGATACAAAGCGGCACCCATAAGGGATTCTGTGCAAAGTGAGGACTTTAGCCATTACGCTACTGTGCCAGGCCCTGCCCCTTTTATTTTGATTAGAAACATATTTCAAATAATTATGTGCTATAAAATTTTACAGATTAGTCCCAATGCAGTGGCCTAGCGGCTAAGGTCATTGCCTTGAATGCACCAGGATCCCATATGGGTGCTGGCTCTAATCACAGCAGCCCCACTTCCCATCCAGCTGCCTGTTTGTGGCCTAGAAAAGCAGTCAAGGATGGCCCAAAGCCTTAAGACCCTGTGCCCACATGGGAGACCTGGAAGAAGCTCCTGACTCCCGGCTTCGGACTGGCACAGCACTGACCATTGTGGTCACTTCGGGAGTGAATCTGACTTTGCAATAAAGAAGTCTTGTGAAAATTACAACCAAACTTGTTGATTTTCTCAAATTAAGAGATTGAATTGTCATGCAATACCTTCATACTTATGTTCTAGTTGATGATTTCAGTAAAATGTTTATATATGTATATAGATGTAATATATAGTAAATACACACACACACTGATGAAGGAAAATTTGAGAAAAATAAAGCTGGAAAAAGGCATTATTAAATATTTTGTTTTCTGAAAAACTTATTTGCTTTCCAGAAGGGAGCCAAGAAGAACCAGATATATCCTATATCGATATTGTGAAGCACATGAAATTCATTCAGCTTATAAAAATAAAAATCAATAATTCACTGAGTAGGATTAACCCTTGAAATGCAGGGATAATTTTACATTCCAAGTCAGTGCATGGGCATCAGTGCATGGGCACGGCATCATTCAGGCTTGACAGTGGTACAGGAGAAGCCACCTTTGTCTGCCTCAGCTCAAGAACAGGGCCCAGACCGTTACAAGCTTCAGGGAGACTGACAAAAGTGCTCTGTGAGATAGGGATATCCACCCAGGGATCTTTGTTCATCTCAAAACAACACTTCTATCCCTATGAAATTTAGAATAGAAGGGCAAAGATACTTAAGACAAAAGCAACCACTCAGAGACTACACACCTGAACTCACCTAGAGCCAAAGTCCCACTAAATCCTAGGTTCTTTTCCATGAAAATGGGCTCCAGAAGGAAGGAGTATGTACACCAGAGAGGTGAATGTCAATGTTTGAACACAGTAGACATGAAAAAAGTAAGCAACATACCACCAAAAGGACAAAATCACAATCCAGAATTAGATCCTTAGCTGAGGGAAACACATGAAATAGAATTTAAAATAATGGTGGTAAAGAAACTCAATGAGCTACAACAGAAAACAGAAACATTGAAGAAATTAGGAAATCAATGAATAGCTTAAATGAAAACACTATTAAGGAGACAGAATTTAAGAAGAACCAAGTAGAAATTTTAGAGATGACATCTTCAACCAATAAATTAAAAAAATAAGGATTGAGAGCTTTAACATCAGTTAAGACTTTTGAAATAACAATGAGAAAAAATGAAATTAAAAAGTAGAAAGATGTGATAAGATATTTACATGACAGTTACTAATGGAGAAAAAAAAAGGAAGTGACAACCTGCTAAATTAAGTAGCTGAAAATTTCCCAGGTCCTAAATAGACATGGATAGCCCTATACAAAGAGCACAAAGAACTAAAATAACCCAATCAAAAAATCTCCAAAGCATAGTCAAAAGTTAGAAACAAGAAAATATGAAGGACAATGAAAATGCCAAGTTATATATAATAGAAAATGAATTAGATTAACAGACTATGAATGTGGTAATATATTCAAAATTGTAAAAGAAAGTCTTCCTGAAAAAAACATTGAGTAAAGCTACCCTTAAAAAAGGGGAGAGATTAAGTATTTAACAAATAAATAAAAATAGAGAACTCTCCACCATCAAATCAGCTTTGCATGAAATTCTGAAAGGTATTCTGTATTAGAAATATACTGAAAGTATACCGTTGTAAAATCTCGGAGGAAAAAAATATGAAGGAAGGAAAAAGGGAGGGTGGGAAACAGGGCAGGAGGGAGGTATCACTATGTTACTAAAAATACATGAAATGTGTTCATTTTACATAAAGCTAGGGCTAGAGGCATGCCTGGCTGGGCTAGGCCACAGTACTTGCCGAGGAATGTCAGAGTAAGGAGTGAGCCACATCAGGTTGGCCTACAGCACCCACTAGAATGTAGAATAACCACGTTTGGGGGAAGACTCTGTAGTGGACTTATAGGTTCACTTCTGTGGACTGTAGCGCCTCCTGGTCTGTGTGAGATGTGAGGGTGGTGATTGGCTGAGTGAGGCTAGAATGCACAGGAGCTGGGCTGGAGGGAGACCAAGCTGTAGTACCTGTGGTACCTGCAAAGGCTGGGACTCTGCGTAGACCATGCCAAGGAGTAATACATCAGGCTGAGAGTGGACCTGGAGCAGGCCTGGTAGGGGAACTTGGGCAGCTAGGCTGCAGCTCCCACTGTTATCACAATAACTAAGACTTGGGACAAGCAAAGCCATGGCAGGTTACAGCACTTGTCAGCCTATGTGTTAACTGATTTGGGGGTTGAGCCAAGCTGGGAAGACTGCAGCACCTACTGGCATACACAAGAGCCAGGGCAGAGTGTGGGCCATGCTTGGCTGGGCTAGGCTGCAATACATGCCACTGAGAGCTGAGACTGCCAGTGGGCCATACCAGGCTGAATCAAAACACCTGCCAGCATACACAAGACCTAAGGCTGGGAATAGGTATGTAGGGGAGCTTGGAGACTACCCTGCTAGGCTGCAGCTTCTGCTAGTAAGTGCAAGAGCTCATGCTAGGGATAGGCCAGGAAAGGAAAGGCTACAGCAAGCATCTGCATATGTGTGGGCAAGGTCTGGAGTCAGGCCAGGCTGGGCCAGTCTGTGGCACACACTGGTTTGAGCAAGAGCCAGGATAGGGTACAGGCGAGTCTGGGTTACACTACAACATCCACCAGGTCACATGAGGGCTGAGGTGGGTGTTGGGGATAGGCTGGGCTAGGCCAATAAACCTGCCTGCAAGAGCTGGGACTGTGGCAGGCCAGGATGAGCCAGGCTGCTGGTGAATGCTGACGGTAAGGCTGCAGCTCCCGCTGGCATGCTTAAGACCCAGTTTGGAAAAGGCCTGGTAGAAAAACTGCAGGGATTCCCCTGTTGGACTGCTACTTTCTCTGATGAGCATAAGAGCTGGGACTGGGTGTGGGGTGGTCATAGCAAGGCTATAGCACCCATCAGCTAGGATGTGAGCTGGGTCTGGGAAAGAAGGTCCTCACTGGACCTAAGCCACAGCACCTACTGAAAGTTCCTGGGACTGTGGTGCAAGCTAGGTCAGGCTGGACCACAGTATACTCTGAGAGGTACCAGAATTAGGGCTTGAAACTGGCTGGTAGGGGAACTGAGGGTACTCCCCAGGTGGTCTGCAGTGCCCACTAGTAAGCATGAAAACCAGGGATGGGGAGGTGGGGAGAGCCAGGCTAGTTAAGGTGGCAGCATCTGTCAGTATAAGCAGGATGGGTCAGGCTGAGGTAAGCTGGAGCACCCAGGGATGTGCTTGAGAGTCAGATGGGATGTGGAATGGACTAGGCTGGACCACAGTACATGATAATACACACACACACAAAAATCAGTTCCTGGTGTCATACCCGGTGTGGATTGTTGGAGGTTCCTGGGGGTTGCTCCAACTAGCCCTGGTACTTGCTGATGTGTATAAAGACAAGGCCTATGGAAGACTGAGCTGGGCTAGGCCACAGCACCCATCAGGTCACATGAGACTGGGGGCAGAAACAATCAGGCAGCTGAATCCACCAGTGTATGCATTGCTTGGTTCAGGTGACAGTCCACACTTGACCCTGCACTGTCTGTTGTACACAAAAGTCAAGTCTGGGGCCCGGTGGCATGGTCTAGCAGCTAAAGTCCTCGCCTTGCACACACTGGGATCCCATATGGGTGCTGGTTCTAATCCTGGAAGCTCCACTTCCCATCCAGCTCCCTGCTTGTGGCCTGGGAAAGCAGTTGAGGATGGCCCAAAGCTTTGGGACCCTGCACCCACGTGTGGGATACCCGGAAGAGGTTCCTGGTTCCTGGCTTTGGATTGGCACAGCACTGGCTGTTGCAGTCACTTGGGGAGTGAACCATCGGATGGAAGATCTTCCTCTCTGTCTCTCTCCTCCTCTTTGTATATCTGACTTTGTAATAAAAATAAATAAATCTTTTTAAAAAATAAAAAAATAATTAAAAGGTCAAGTCTGAGGTCACCCCAGGTGAGGTTTCCAACTGGAGTTTGAGTCCAAATAGACTGCTAGACTCAAACACCAGCCACAGGGAAAAGTCACTATGTATGTGGTCAAACATTGGAATACATGTGCTGGGACTGGGCCTCCTTAGTTTCTGATGCCTGTGCACTAGACAACACATCCAGATACACATGAAAGACACGGCAGCCAGTGCATGCAGGCAAGCAACAGACATCTACCACCTCATCAGAGGATGGAAAGCAAAACAAGCTGGACTACAGTCCTGGGTCTGAGAATGGATTAAGGTGGGCTGGGCCAGTCAACAGACTGCGGAAAGATTTTTCACAATCTTGGCATAATAAAGCCAATAACATCTCAGAGCTATAAAACTACTCAAGCAACACCCTTGGAACACTCCTCCCGACATTGCAGTCTCTAAGGTGTCATCAAACCATTGTCCCCCATCCTTGGGTGCTGATGTAGTTTGACAGCAAAGAGCAGCACCTCCCTTCCTTTCCACCCACTTTGAACTCTGGGGAAAAAATGGAGCTGCATGCATACCTTGACCCTCCCCATACTAATCTGAGTACCACATGGGCATGCATCCCTTACAAGAGTATTGAAAAAAAAATGTTGGACACAACAAAAGCAGCATTAAGAGGGTAGTTTATAGCATTAAGTACTTACATTAAAAAAAGATACCTCAAATTAAAATCTAAGGATGCATCTTGAAGAATTAGAAAACAAATCAAAACCAAGATCAACAGGAGGCAAAAAATAAAAATCAGAACAGAAATAAATTAAACAGAAACCAAAAATAACAGATCAACAAAAAGTTGGTTGTTTGAGAAAATAAAGTAAATAAACCTATAATCCAAGTAACAAAATAAGGAAAACAATCTCAACAAAATTCGAGACTGAAAGGGACACATCACAGAGAATCGGGATGGTGGAATAGAGCAAGGACACATTTAGACAGATGGAGAAACATTAACCAGGGTAAAGCAGAGAGGGCACATTCCAGGAAATAGAACAAGACAGACTGAAGGCAGAGAAGCATCTGGAGACTGACAGATATGGGAAAGCAGCAGAAACAATGGTATGGTGTTGCAGTGACCAGATATCCCAGCAGCATTCAGCCAGCAGTGATCTGAACTGCACTGGTGGCCAGAACTCCACCAGCAATCAGGTGGGAAGGAGAGTTCACTGGGAGCTCAGAAGGTGAACCCTGACTGAGCTGACTGCCCTGCTGTGTTTGCTTGATTTAACCAGAAGCAGAGACAGAGCAGCAGATCCCAAACAGGCAGTGCAGGAACAGGGTGGATTTCACATCCCAGACACCCAACGGAGCCAAACTAGGTGTCATTTTGTGCAAAGAGGCAAAGGCTATGGGACAGAACTGTGAATGCACTAAGCTGGGAGCAAACTCATTTCTGGCTCAGTGAATTGCAGTGACATGGCATCCTACAGGTTCCACCCAAAATAGGTCCTGGTAGCCCCCAGACCTAATGGCCAGCAGATCAAGAACTCTATGAGTGGCACATCAGGCACCATTTTGTACAGTGTGGGAAAGGCTTTGAGACTGCGGGGATAATGGTGAGTTGTGCACATGCTGAGCTGGAAGTGAACTCACTAAGCTCAGTGTATTGTACTGGTCGCCGCACACGGAGGAAGTGGCATAAGTAACTGGAAACAAAGAACTGTGTACCAACTGCAATAAGTACAACTGAATCATAGATCTGTGAGTGACATGGCTTAGAAGCCTGCCCTAAGGAAAAGAATTTGCTAATTGAATATACAATGACCAAGAGCAAAATAACAAAGGCAAAATGAAGAATACTGAGATTCCCCTGCAAAAGAACAAAAGCATTTGCTAAACTCAAAGTCAACTGAAGAATACTTCGAGAAAATGGGGAATATGGAATTCAGAAAACTCATTATGAAGTTTTTTTTTTTAATCAACAATGAGAGGTACATACAGGAGTTTAAGGAATTTAAGGAGTATGTCACAAAGGAAATAGCAACACCAAAACAAAATCAAACCAAATTATTGGGAATGAAGAATGCAATAGAGCAAATTTAAAATTCAGTGGAAAATCTCAATAATAGAATGAATGAGGCAAAGAAAGAATCTCAGAATTGGAAGATACTTCTTGTAACAATGAGGGAAAAAAATCAAAAAGCTGGAAGCAGGGCTGGGTTAGGCTAAACAGTGTGTTCGAGAATTAAGAGACACCACTGAAAGGCCAAATATAACAGTTATGGAAATTGCAGAAGGAGCAGAAACAGAAGCTGGGTTTTTAAAATGCAATTAATTAAGTAGTAAATGAAAATTTCCCTAATCTGGGGAAAGAATTGGGAAACAACATCCAGGAGGCACAGAGAACTCCTAACAGGGTTGACCAAAAGCAATCTTCACCACGACACATGATAATCAAGCTCTCTTCAATCGAACATAAGGAAAAGATCCTTAAGTGTGCATGTAAAAAAGATCAATAGACATACAGAGGAATGGCAATTAAATTTATAGCTTATCTTTCACAGGATTCTCTACAGGCCAAAAGAGAATGGAGTGACATATTCCAGATTCTAAAAGCAAAAAAAAAAAAAATGGTCAGTCCAGCATAATGTATCCAGCAAAGCTTTCCTTTGTCTTTGAAAAGGAAATAAAATTCTTCCACAGTAAAGAAAAGTTAAAAGAATATGCCTCTTCCAAACCTGCCTTACAAAGGATACTTAAAAATGTTCTCTTGACAGAGAAGAGGAATAGCACCCACCAACTCAAAGGCAAATGTTGAAAAACATCCCATTAAAACAACAACAGAAGACTAAGCCATTTAGCAACCCATTCCTAAAATGACAGGACCAAGTAACCACCTACATATACTTACGCTAAATGTAAATACCTTAAACTCATCAAACGTCATAAATCAGTAGACTGGATTAAAAACACAAAACTCAACTATTTGTTGCCTACAGGAGATACATTCCACCAACAAAAATCAATATAAACTATATCGTGGATTTTGATGTTTCTGTTTTTAGTTTCATTTCTTCAAAAACATTTTTGTTTTCTCATATTAAGTTCTTCACTGACTCATAGGTCATATAGTGGTATCATTTTCTTCAAGAACTTTCTTGATTTTTTTTCATTTCTTCAGCAACGCATTAGTCATTCAGTAGCATGTTATTTAACTTCATGACATTGTAAATTTATTTTTTTCTTCCTGTTGCTGATTTTGTTTTGTAGCTTTTCATTTAAGAGATGTATGCTAACTGTAATGGAGACTATCATATCCAGTATCATGTTATTTAGCTTCATGGAGTTGTAAATTTCTACCTTTCTTCTTGTTTTTGATTTTGTTTTGTGGCTTTTAATTTAAGGGAATGTATAGTAACTGTGTAATGGAGACTACCATATCCAGATGTGGGGATACAATGCAGTATACATCTCCACATCTGGGTCAAAGATGGACTCCCAATGAAACTGGTATCTGTATCTTGACAGTGGAATGCTGGAACCTCTGCCATTGTCCATGCCTGCAATGATGGACTTACGAATGTTAATGTAACAATGCAGGGGAATTCCATGGTGCAAGGGGCAGGGAGACTTGAGCAGAGGGTAAGGGAAATCCCAGGGCCTATGCAACTGTATCATAAAATGATAATAATTTCAAAAAAGAAAAAGAGAGAAAGGGACACATTGCAGCTAACACCACTGAATTTAAAAAGGCTCATAAGAAACTACTGGGATGTAGCACAAACAGTATTGAAAGGGCTATTGATCCTGTATTTTGCAAGGAGACAGCCTTATATCACAAAGAATATATATTTGTCATTTTGAGACTGACTTATTTCACTGAGCACAATGGTCTCTAGTTGGGACCATTTGGTTGTAAATGATAGAATTTCATTCTTTTAATGGCTGAGTAGTATTCTGTAGAGTAGATATAATACAGTTTTTTATCCATGCCAGCAGGTGTTGTTAGTACAGTACTCAATGTAAACAAATCTCATTGGAATTAGATGAAACCTCAATGTTGTTTTCATTTCTATCTCCCTGAAAGCTAGGGGGCCACAGCATTTTTTTCATGTCTATTAGCCATTTGAATTTGTTCTTTCAAAAAACCTTACAAAAAAAGAGAGAGAGAGAGAGAAAGAAAAGAAAAGAAACTACTGGGAAGATTTACTTTCTATTTAATTGGAAAATCTCAAGGAAATGGATAAATTCCTAGGTTAATAATAGCCTACCAAGATTAAATTAGGCAAATTTAGAAAAACTAAAAGTACCATAACAGCAATGTAGTAAACAAAATTCTATAAACAAAATCAGAGTTAAGTCCAGGACCTGACTGCTTCCTACTTAATTTTACTCAATGTTCAAAGCTGAAGTAACTCCAGTACTGTTCAATTATTCCAAAATTTTGAGCATGATGGAACTCTGCCTAACTCTTTATTGAGGCTTGCATTATTTAATACCAAACAAAAGACAACATGCAAAACTACAGACCTACATTCCTGATGAACACAGATAAAAAGATTCTCCCAAATATATTAGTAAATTGAATGCAAATCCACATAAAAAATCATACAACACAATCAAGTGTAATTTATTCTAGAAATGCAAGATAGTTCAACACTTGGAAATTAATAGGCATTATAAATCGCATTAGTAAAATGAAGAACAAAAAACATTGGTTTATCGGAATAGATGAAAAAAAAACATTCAGGAAGATTCAACACCTATTCCTAATAAAAATCTTCACAAATTAGGTATAGAAGCAACAATCCTCAAAGTAAAAAAGGCTACAGATCATAAACCAACAGCCAACACCACACTGACTAGGGGAAAAGCTGACATTTCCTCTCAGATTGAGATTTCACTTTTGCAGCTTTCAGTCACTATACTACTAGAAGCTTTAGCAATAGCAATTAAGTGGAAAGAAATAAAGTACATCAAAATTGGAGAAGAGAAATCCAAATTATGTGTGCAGATGACAAACTATTGTACATGAAAAGAACCTAAACATTCCACCACAAAGCTGCAGAATTGACAAAGCAACTCAGTAAATTCAGGTTGTAAAATAAACACATAAATACCACTGGGTGGTTTTTTTTTTTTTGTATGATAATGATGAACTCACAGAAAGAGAAATCAGTAAAGATATTTCATTCACATTAGCCACAAAATAACCAGAATAATTAAATAAATTTAGCCAGAGGAGTGAAACAGCTCTACAAGAAAAATTATCAAACACTGATGAAAGAAATCAAAGGACATCCAAACACATTTTTTAAAAAGATGAAATATTTTTTGTTCAAGCACTAGAAGAATCAACATCATTAAAATGTCCATATATTGCCAAAGTGACACATATATGGTATATATATAAATATATATACAATAATATTCATCTGTTAAAAAAATGAAAATGTATTATTTGAAAAAGATGGAGTCAACTGAAGGATATTGTATTAAGTGAAATAAGGCAGACCCAGAAAGATGAATATTGACATACTGACAAACCCCCTTACTTGTAGGAGCTAAAACGTAAAAGCAAAATCAAACAAAAAAAGGCTGTATCAGTGTAGCTGCAAAAACAGCTTTATAAATCTTTGTTTTTATACTGTTACCAACCCTGTGGTTAAGGATGTAAACTACTTAACTATGGTAGTTTACATAAGAATCGGTGTGTATATACCACATGGATAACATAGTTATTTTCTATTTAATTATTGTTATTCCCACTGAAGTAGTGCTTTTCTGCTTTTTATTTGTTAAACCTCTAATCTGGCAATGTATTAAGTCTTTTACATGATGGAAACCTAAAATTTGCTATCTGAAAAGTTTAAAGGAAAGAGTCAGGGAGAGAGGGAAAATGAGAGAAAAAAAAACAGGAGAGAGGAGAAAGAGAGGAGGAGAATGTAATTTTATTGGAATTGTTTAACATTCAGTTTATTTAACACTGTTAAATACTCACCAAAAATTAAAACAAAAAATAAAATTATGCATTTGTATAGACTGATGAAGAGAAAGGAGGGAGAGAGGGGTATTGTAGGTGAATAAGGGAGTAAGAGTATTTGATTTTCTTTTCTTGGAATTACACTAATGGAATGCATAAAAGCTGTTCTGTTGTTCTGTTTATATTACTCTTCTCAAAATAAGACTGTTTTTAAAAAGAAAAGTGACATTTTTACAGGCAAGCACACTATCCTGTCTGTTCCACTTCCCATCCAGCTCCCTGCTTGTGTCCTGGGAAAATAGTAGAGGATGGCCCAAAGACACATGGGACACCCGGAAGAAAACTTCACAAATTCAATTTTGATCAGTTCAGCTCCAGCCTTTGCGGCCATTAGGGGAGTGAAACAGTGGATGGAAGCTCATTCTTTCTCTCCTGCTCTCTGTAGATCTGACCTGCCTTTCCAATAAAAATGTCATGAAAATCTGCCTGAGGGAGAAAATCATGCAGCATGCTGACTGAGTTCCCATGGTGCACTAGTGCAGGCAGAATATCCACCTACCTCTATGAAAATACCACATGGTTTTCTTTCCATCTCCTTCCGGGCACCCAATGATTAGCAGAAGAAAATACCATTTCAATAAGATGAGTGAAGGATGCCATCAACCCCTCACAGCCAGGGGATTTTATCAAAATAGTAAATCCATGGGTCCCCACTGACTTGGAATCTGGACTAGAGGGTGGGCAGGGAGCAGGGTACCCACTTGGAACTGTGAGGCATTCCCCTTCCCTCTATCGCAGCACCTGGACTCAATGTGCCGTGCAGGAGCACTGTGTAACTTCTCTTGGCCAGGCAGCTGGCTCTGTAATGCCTCTGCCATTTCTGCAGTGTGGAAATTCAGGGCTTAGAATCTATCGCTATAATTGTGGAAGCTTTGTGTGCTATGACCATCCAAAAGGGCAAAGGGTATTGCTCCAACTACAGGTGATCTTTGAGCTTGTCCTCAGAGACTCCGAATTCACTAAATGCCTGGGGCAGGTCATCACAGGGAGTATTGTGTTCCCGCTAAAGAGTGCAGAAATCCATTGTGAAGAACATGTGTCTGTGGGAGGAGGATATATAGTCACAGTAGGCAATATGTCACCTTGGCAGAGAGGGAATGATGCCAAGATTGTACCAGCTGAGACTGTTACACCTGCTCCACTGCAACAATAGAGGTCCACCATGCCTACATCTAACTAGAATGTCACTCTGGATTCTTGCTCTACCTCTACCAAGTGTTTCCAAACACACCTAAAAACAAATCTAGAAATATAAGAAATCTGAGCAAGGAAGACAACATGGCACCCCCAAAATAACATATTACTTTAATATTACAATGTGAAAAAATTAAATACCTAGAAAAAAAACCTCCTTAATGTTAAATTATACTCAAGAACAGAGAAACAAATTCATGAGTTAAAGAAGTCCATACATGACATGGATGAGAAATATCACTAGGAGAAAGAGATACTAAAGAGATATCAAACTGGAATATTGCTAATAAAAAATTCAAATAATCAAAAAGCCTTAACTGATCTTCTGAGAATATCTAAGCTAAAAGACAAATACTTGTAAAATTGTATATTAAAAAGGAAAAATTTAGAAAAACCAAGAACCATGTGCAGCATTTATAGAATATTATCAAAGAACCAAAAACACACTTGTCTTAAGAATTCCTGAGGGTTTAAAATAGCAAACAGATTAGAGGTCCTATTCAGTTTAGAATTAGCAGAAAATTTCTCTGGTTTGAAAAATAAGGAGGATCCAAGTGCAGAAAGCATGTTGCACACACACACCCCTATATGACTAGAAAATAGCTTCATCATGACACATTGTCATACTTTCAACAGCAAAGTATAAATGAACAGTACCAAAATGTGCATGAGAGAAATGCCAGATTATTTGCAAAGGATCTCCAACTGGTTTAACAGCTCAATTTTCATCAGAAATTCTATAGGCTAGGAGAGAAATGGAGAGATAAAGTCCAGTTCATAAAAGGAAAGATTGTTAACCTAGAAAACTGTTCTCAGCAAAACTCTTCTTTGTAAATGGAGGCAAAATATAGACTTTCCAAGGCAAATAGCAACTGAAAGAGTTTATCATTACGAAAGCCTTACAGATGATAGTAAGAATATGTTATACACAGAAATAAGAGAAAGACAATCATCATGATAAAATGAGGGCCAAAAATCTAGTAAAAGTACAAAGGAAATGCTAAGCAACAGATATGAAACCTTATGGGAAAATGACAGGACCAATTCGTTACTTTTCAATTATAACCTTGAATATAAGTAGTTTGAATACTCCAATTAAGAGATGCAGGTTTCCTGGACAGATTAAAAATTAAGACTCATCTATCTGGCACCTATAAAAAATACACATCACCAACAAAGACACAGTCAGAGTAAAAGAGAAAGGATAAAAAAAGATGCTCCAAGCTATCAGAAAACCAAACAAATTAACCATCCTAATATCAGATAAATGAAAATTTAATGCAATGACTACTAAAGGAAACACAAAAGGGTGTTGTGTAATGATTAAGGAATCAATTAGACAACAGGAAAATGTAACTGCAATAAGTTTACATGTGAACAAAGCCAGAGAGCCAGACTATTTAAAACAAAAAGGAGATGTTGGCATCCACAATTTTTAAATGACTACTTCTATATTTTCTCAAAATATTTAAAACTGAGACAGAGAATCCTCCCTAACTCCTTCCATTAGACCAAAATTACCATAATTTCAAAATCAGAACAAGATACAAGAAGGAAAATTACAGACCAATATCCCTGCTGAACATAAATGCAAAACACACACACACACACACACACACAAAGAAATACCAGCTAATGAAATCTAACATTTCAGAAATATCAACTACCTGGACCAAGTGGGATTTATCCCTGTTATGCAGGTATGCAAATCAATATAATGTGATACATCACATTATCAAGTTGAAAAGTGAAAACCATATGCTTATTTCAATAGATGCAGAGAAAGCATTTGATGTTACATGTTTTTGTATTTGCATGCATTTGTATTTACACATTTTTTTATGATTTAAAAAAAAAGAAATTATGCTTAGAACAGTCATTAACACAACTAAAGCAATATATGACAAACCCACAGCCAGCATCACACTAAATAGGAAAATTTTAGAAGCATTCCACTAATACACAGGACTAGGTAAGGATGTCTACTTTCATAACTACTTTTCAATATAGTTCTGTAAATTCCAGCCAATCATGGAAAGAAATGAAATGGATATAAATTGGAAATGAAGGAATCAAATAATCTTTGTTTGCAAATGACATGACCCTCCATAGGGAGAAATCAATGACTCTACTGAAAGACTATTGAAATTCATATTTTGGTAAATTTTCAGAATATAAAATCAACAGAAAAATCAGTAGACTTTGCATAAAACAATGAAATAGTTGAGAAATAACTTGTATTAGCATTACAACTCACAATAGCTACAACAACTTAACATCTTGGAATTAATTTGACCAAAAATATGAAAAACCTCTATCATGAAAATTACAGGCTATTAAATACATTGAGATATCAAGCTTTGTTTCTTACTGGGTTTGGTTATGCATTGAAGAAGCACAAATTCAAACAGAAAAAAAGCATAAATTCACACTCATCAGAATTTTTGAAAAGACTGGCAATAACAACTGTTTTTGTCAAATAGCCACATATCATAACTAAAAATCTGGGGACCGTGGTTGTAAGGCATTAAGACAGCCATCTTCAATGCCAACATCCTATTTGTGCTAGCTCAAGTTCTGGTTGCTCCCACTTTCAGCCAGTTAGTTTGCTAATTGTCCCAGAAAAGCAATCAAAGATGGCCCAAGTGTTTAGGCCACTACCACCCATGTAGGAGACAGAAAAAGCTCTTGACTCAGGACTTCAAGAGCAATTTCAACCATCTGGAGAATGAACCAATGGATGGAAGATTTTTCTCCCATTCAAAGCCTAAAAAAGACTATAAATGTGTACATATGTTTGAGAATATACCTGCCTGTATGTATATTAATTATAAACGTCCAGAGAAATGATACTGGTCATAGAAAAAGATAATCACAAACATATGTATATGTATATGTAGACACATACACATGTTTGTGAATATCTATGTGTGTATATTTATATATTTATATAGACACATTCACACACCTATGTATATTTATAGCCATAAAATACCAATTTTTATAGATAGTACATTCTCAGGAATCTAATATGAAACAACTTATTCAGTTAAATGAAGAAGAATAAATATAGTGATATAACACTAGAAGTAAAATAAGACAGCTTACTAAAAACATCATGGAGAATTTCACACATTGGTGAACAGAAGAATCTGGACAATGATGACAATGTGTGAATTAAGGTATAAAGTTCAATAACAGGCAAAACTTTATGATAATAGAATAATAAGAGTGTTGACTTTTGGAAGATTTTGACTTAGAAGGGCATAGGGTATTGAAAATACATTTTTGGTCGCAACAATGACTAATGCACAATACGTAATGCCAAGATGAGGTTGCCTGTACCAGAAGGGACCACAGTGCCCAACCAGCCTGAGAACAAGGAAGGGAGGGGGTAGAGCTGGCAGGGGATTGGGGGGGGGGGGTCGGCGGTTCCTTTGCTGGACAGCTACTTCCGCAGGAGAGCTTAGGCTGGGATGGGGGCAGACCAGACTAGGCAGGGCTACAACACCTGTGCGCCTCATGTGACCTGGACCAGGGAAAAGCTGGGCTGGGCTGATTATTCCTACTGGTGCAAACAAAATTAGAGTGGGCCAGGGTTGTTTGGGCTTAGCCACAGCATCAGATGGAATCTGGGAGTGGGAGAGGCCTGGGAGGGAAATAGTGGGCTCATCCCTTTTGGGTTACCACTTCCACGGGAGGACATAAAACTAAGACAGTGGCTGGGGTGGAATGGGGTGTGGGACAGACTGGATTACTGCTACACATACTGGCAATCCAGGGTAGGGGGTGGGCCTGGTGGGGGTTATTGTGGGTCACTCCAACTAGGCTGCAGCTCCCACTGGTTTATGTGAGGGCCAAGTATGTGCTGGGCAGAACCAGGCTGGGCTGCAACACCCATTGGTTCTAGTGGAAATCAGGAGTGAAAACAGAACCAATCCAGCAATTACAACCACCAGCTGATCAGGGCGATGGACTGTGCCGGGCCCTGTACTTGCTAGCACATAAAAGAAGTTTCTTTGGAGATCTTCCTAATCTAAATGCTGGACTCAGAACCCCAGCCAAGAAAAGAGAGAAGAAAGAACAGGTCAACCAACCATCTCAGCTATGATGGACTATGTCAATCAGTGGATTTTTCAAAGATCTCATCATGCTTGGAGTGGCAAGATTGGCAGTAATTCATAACTGTTGAAATATCAAAACCATTTGAACAAGAACCTCAGAGCATGCCCTACATCTGGGACCTGGGGAGGGTGGGAAACTGAGTGGGCCTTCTCCCTTAATACCCCCTTTAAACATGAAGGAAACAATATGGAAAAAATACTAGTCTTATTCACTTTCCTGTAGCCCTTGAACCTTTTTACCCTAATTAACTATGTGAAAATTGTCAAAATAAATAAAAATAAAATTTAAAAAAATACATTTGTCTGAGCTTGTACTTGCATGGTGTGGTTTTCTAACTGGATTGTGTGTTTATTACATCTCAATAAGGTGTGATAATCCTCTGTTTACTGAGATGAGCCACCATGCTGAAGCAGCAACAGCTGCAATGTCCCCTTACAGTACGCTGTTCCTAGCTTCCTCCTTCCTTTGTTCTTGAGAATTACTTTTTGTCTCTTATAAGTTTGATGTTTCATTCACAAATTTAGTAAATTTCATGTATCACTTTTTTTTTTTTACTAAATTTTATTTAAACCATCTGGTCATCTGAATATTGGGTACCAATGAACGCTAATTGTTTCCTGTCCAGGAATCTTCTGGCTCTTTCCCTGAAAACTGGATCTTGTGAATGAAACAGACTTTCACAACATTTTTCCTCTCCTTTCTACAGCCTGCCAAAGTAAAAATAGATTTCTAAAAGGAGCAGCAGGAAAATGGAAAAACGAGCCTCATTAAGACTAAGACATTAGTTCATAAAGTTCAGATCATGTTTTAATTGTTTTCTCTGAGTATTATTATTTGTTAATGTAATTGAAATATTATTTTCCTGTTGCATTGTAATGCATTTTGCTAACCCAAAGCTGTTTCAGAATTTAAATGTATCATAAATGTATTAATCATTTATTTCTGGAAAAAAACATGCAATATAGGATGTAATATAAATATTTTTCTCCAGTTCTTAATAGCTATAAAGGGTTTTCATTTCTTCATTAGCTAGTTCACTTTGTTTATGTTCTAAGACTATGAAATATCAATGACTGGTACTGCCACGTCACCAGTCACTTGTATTTGTGGCTGGTGGGAGGGAGTGCAGCCTAGGCTGCCAAACCAAGATTTTCACCCTGCCAGCTGCCGAGAAGTGGCTGGTGGATCTTGTGTCAGTCAACCAGGGTGCTAATGGTGCCCAGTGGTGAGCTCTGGGGACTTGGGGATGTGGGTCTATAAGGGGGTCTGGTGGATGGCACAGGTGGGGGTGCTTAAGAACCTGATGGTTCATGTCCAGGTAAGGAATGACTTCCGAGGGACTTCCATGGACATTGCCACTGTTCTAGCAGGTAAGCAAGGGTGCTGAGACTGAGTTGTTTGGAGCAGGGAATGGGAGGAACTTTAAGGGTCAGACCAAAGTACCAGCTCATCTGAGAGGTGTGAACTGAGGTAGTTAGCATAGACGATCATCAAATATCAGTCATAGGCATGTACCATGGCTAGAATGGGGGCTTTCCTGGCAGGGCTGGGTCAAGGTATCCACCAGTGAGAGTCAGAATAGGGAATGGGTAATGTGTGGCTGGGCCATGACTGAGCAGCATGCGAATGAATCAGGACTGAAGGTAGAATTTGAGAGGGAGGGGCTATATTGGTGCTCACTAATGTGGAACAACAATCTCTACTGGCACATTCAAGAGCTGTGGCTGGGAACAGGCCAGGTTGGGGACTAAGAGGACACCCCAGCTAGGCTGGGGTTCCCAGTGGTAAGCACAAAAGTCAGAAAGGGGGCGGTAGTCAAGGCTGGACATAGCTGCAGTCTCCCTCAGCATGGGTGTGGACTAAGTCTGGGGAGTGCCAGACTGAGCTAGACTCTAGCACCACTGGTACTCATGAGAGCCAGCATGTGTGTTAAACTGGCTGGACTAGGTCTTGACTCCTTCTGAACCATGTGAGAGCAGTGTCTGGGTGTGGAACAGGTATGGTCTTTGGCCCACATACACAGTGGGTGGAAAGTCTGATGAGGTCCAGGTTGCCTGGCCTGGGTTATTGGCCTGTCTGCATGGTGGATGCCAGTTCCATGAGACCCCGGGAGGTGGTTGGTCTGGCAGTGCCTGAGTCCTTGTCCTGTCTATGCGGTGGGTGCTAGGTCCGTGAGCCTTGGGAATAGGAGATCCTGTGGGGCCCAGTTTGCCTAGCCCAGGTCCTTTGCCTACCTGAATGGAGAGTTCCAGGTCCATGAGCCCCTGGGGCAATAAGTCCAGCAGGGCACAATTCACCTGGTTAAGATCCTTGGCCTGCCTGCACTGTGGGTGCTGGGTCTGTGAGCCCCAGGGGGACGGTGTCTGGTGGATCCTGGGTTGTCTGACCTGAGTCCTTGGGCTCACCTGTTTGGTAAGGACCTGGTTCATGAGCCCCAAGGGTGTGGGTCCAGTGGCGCCCAGATCGACTGGTTAGGGTCCTGGCTCACCTGTGAGAACTGGTCTTCCTTAGTGGAAAAGATGGAGTATTGGACAGCTGACTCAGATCCACCTGCTGGATGTGGCAGCCCATTGAGCCTGGCTGGGGACATATGAACCATCCCAGAGGAAGGAGGACAGAACAAACTGAACAACTACACCAGCCAAATGATGACAGCAAATATCTGGGTGAATGAAGACTCTAAGGTTGACTATGTCAGCCAATGGATATTGAAAGGGTTTCCTTATAAGGTTCTTCCTAGTATCAAAATATATATTCAACTTACCTGTTTGCATGAGAATTCCAAATGATTTGAAGAGTTGCACCCCAAATGCCACGTGCTTGGTACAGTTTCCTTTTAACCAAGGTATACCACATGATTATAACTGTGTATACCTGTTGCAATTTCTACTATCTCACAGAAGTAATGAATTCTCTAAGTCCCAATCACCTAATACTATATCATGTCCTACTAGAAGACATTAGAACTTGTTATTTCCAGAGCTAGTCTAGCAGGTTGAATTGCCACTTGGTGATGACAGCGTTTTGTAGGAGTGCTAGTTTGAGTTCCAGTTGCATCATCTCTGATCCAGCTCTCATGTTCCTGACAATGACCTAAGAGCTTGGGGCCTTGTAACCCATTTGGGAAGCCAGATGGAGCTCCTGGCTACTGGCTTTAGTGTAGCTAACACCAGGCACTTGAGTCATTTGAGGAATGAACCAGCAGATAAAATATCTTACACCTTTCCCTGCCTGCCCATTCTGCCTTTCAAATAAGTAAAATCTTCAAAGCAGTCGCTCACTTTCCACTGTTAAAATCAGGATCACATTCAGGATACTCCACAATCCACAAAATGTTTTAAAATTGTTGATGTTATGTTATGGTTTTTCATTGGAGGGGATGATATTCAGACCAGAGATGGTCTCCCAAACAAACTGTTGAATTTATCTGGACAATAACAGGCTGGACTCTACCCATCATACATGCTTGCAATGAAGGAATCATGCCTGGATATGAACTATACTACTGCAACAATGTGGCGGAATACAACCTGGGGGGAGGGCATGGGGAGCAGTTGGGGGAATCCCAGAGCCTATGAAACTATATCATAAAATGAAATATACTACTACTATACTACTTTTAGTTACAAGTGTTTAAAATTCTTTATGTTGCGGCTCCATCTTCTGGCCAATGAAATAAAGACTTTGGCGTTCCTAATTGCAGTAAATTTCATTTTCTGCAAATTAATTAGTCTAGTATGTATAAGGAAAAGATTTTTTTCCCTCAGAGACAGAGGAACTATTTTTCCTCAGAGAAGGAGTACAAACCTTATTAATTTCTTCCTTAATTTAATTATTGCTTAAATTGGCCTTGCCTCTCCATTGCCACTATGTAAAAGTGGATGGGGTTGAACTGTATTATCCATTTCATTCTGTTAACTTTTGCTCTCATTGCTCATCCTTACCTCTTGATAATTTTGCCTCTGGCATTCTAGAGCTTTTCTGCTACCTCTGATTTCTTTCACACATGCTGTCTTGTGCTTTCCCCTTACCTTGGTGGGAAGAAATGTATGAAATATATGCTAAAATCCCAGTGGGAAATAACAGCTAGCTACATTAGCACACCCACAAGGGGAAGCTTCAAGAGCAGGGATGTTTAGCACCTTCTTTGTTTTCAGTAGCTTTTGTTTCAATAAGCATGAGATCTTCAGGAATTCATTAGCTTAATTTTGAAAGGAATAACGTCTTATTCAAGAGCTAGATTAATTTTAAGAGAAGAAAAATGAAGTGTCCTGGCAACAGGAATCTATTAAACCACTTAACTACTTGGGAAAATCATATGAAAATACTTTACTTTTCCCGTCACCAGTCTTTGATGTTTACTAGGTTTACGATTTACTTATATTATTCAGTTCATTTAATAAAGTAATAGATTATTTTAAACAAAGTTCATTATCTAGCCGAGTCTTAGCAAATGTAACTTACTAGTGCACAACAGCTGAACGTTAAATTACATTTTGACTGGCATTTTATATATCTAGGTTGAGGTTTATTGTCATAGATACTGTTTTTGTTTTATCTTTTATCAATATGAACAAGTACTTTTGAATTAGGGAAGCAGGAACTACAGTTTTACACATTTAAATAAATTATGATTGATTTCATGTTATTATAGTGGTCTGAATTCTATCAGAATAAAGGATATTAATCATATCAATATATTAAGCAATTAATAAATCACTTGGGGGTCAAGTATACTAAAGAATTTACCTGAATAATCTTATTTTAGGCAGAAATACTGTAACTACCTAATAAAAAATAAAGCTTCTGTTATTTTATTATGCTACAAATATTGTATTGGAAAACGTTTAGATTTTTCTAATACTTTAGTGATATTTCAAACACTTTGAAATGAGAAGGCAAGAATTTGTTATCTGAAGAAAAAAAGTAAATATACTATCAAAGAATAAGTGAGTAGGATATTAAAATATCCAATATTGGGACCTGGTGTGCTAGACTAGTGGCTAAAGTTCTCACCTTGCATCCACCAAGATCCCATATGAGCACCAGTTTATGTCCTAGCTACTTCATTTCCCATCCAGCTTCCTGCTTGTGGCTTAGAATATCTTAGCTTCAATAAGCAGCAGCTCTGCTGATTTCATGCTTGATATAATCAGACTTCCACAAAGTAAAAGGGGGTGTAAAGACTGATTGGATAGAGAATTTTTACAGCTCAGTTCAAAGTACAATAGAATTCTGATTATAATGTTTGAAGACTGCAGGAACAATAAAGAAAGGGTTAACATAAGACGTTTTCCGGCCCAGCGCGGTGGCGCAGTGGTTAAGGCCCTCGCCTTGCACCCCCAGGATCCCATATGGGCGCCGGTTCTAATCCTGCTTCCCATCCAGCTCCCTGCCTGTGGCCCGGGAAAGCAGTTGAGGACGGCCCAAAGCTTTGGGACCCTGCACCCGCGTGGGAGACCCAGAAGAGGCTCCTGGCTTCGGATTGGCATAGCATCGGCCGTTGTGCTCACTTGGGGAGTGAATCATCGGATGGAAGATCTTCCTCTCTGTCTCTCCTCTCTGTATATCTGCCTTTCCAATAAAAATAAAATAAATCTTTAAAAAAAATAAGATGTTTTCATTGACTATTTGGATTACTGATGCACTTAAAAATATATTCAACTCTTTAAACAGAATGAAAATCTTTATTGGCAAAACATGATTCTCAAAAGTAAATTAGTTAATTAATTGCACCCCAAGTACAAGACTTTGGAAGAGTCATTTGTACACTTTTTTAAGGGTGTAGAGTACTGTATATGCTTGCCATCTATTACAGGTTTATAAGAATAAAATAACAAATGCAAAGTGAGCTCAAAAATTTAAAACATCTTCTATAATATAGATTAAAACACTGAGTTTACTGAATTCAACTGTTAATTGTTAGACACAAAGAAATGAGAGCTGTGGGAGGCTGCACCCTCTCATTCATATCCATATCTCACTAGTATGCATCATTACTGCTGGTGGCCAGTTCAATATAAACTAATTTGAAAGTAACCTAAGCCAAATCTCTGTACCAGTTCCATAAACACTGATCATAGAGCTTGGTCAGCTTAGGCAGCTTTCCTACCTGCATTTTACCATTCATGAGGGAGCTAAGCCACCACTGAAGGGATCCCCATTACCCTACCATTGTGAGACACTTCTGCACAAAATCTATGGGAATTCTGGGATTACACAGTAGTGCATACTGTGTAGATGGGTCTTTGGGCATTGAATATGTATGTTATCATAACCTAGGGGATCCATGTTTTCCCTTCCTCTCTCTCTCTGTAATCCTGCCTTTCAAATTAAAATTTTAAAAAACACTTTAAAAAGGGAAGAAAATATCAACCCAGAATAGAGCATTCAGCAAAGCTATCATTTAGTACTGAAGGAGAAATAAAGACCATTTAAAGCAAACACAAACTGAAAGAATTGCCAAAACCCAAGGTCCTGTGCTGTGGTCTAGTAGCTAAAGTCCTTGCCTTGAACGTGCCAGGATCCCATATGGGTGCTGATTCTAATCCCAATGTCCCCGCTTCACATCCAGCTCCCTGCTTGTAGCCTGGAGAAGCAGTCAGGGTGACCTAAAACCTTGGAACCCTGTGCCCACATGGGAGTCACGGACGAAGCTCCTGGCTTCAGATCAGCTCAGCTCTAGCTGTTGTGGTCACTTAGGGAGTGAGTTAGCAGACGAAAGAGCTTCCTCTCTGTCTTTTCTTCTCTCTGTATATCTGAATTTCCAATAAAAATAAATAAATCCTAAAGAAAAAGAGAATTGCCAAAATCCACCCATCCTTACAAACAATGCTTAAAAGTGTGTTACACCCAGAAAGAGAGAATGGTAATAACCATAATTAAAGAATACAAAGATAGGAGCTCAACACAATGGTTCAATTGACAAATTCTCTTCTTACAAGTTCTGGGATCCCATATGGGCCCCAGTTCATGTCCTAGCTGCTCCACTTTCCAATCAGCTCACTGATTGTCATCTGGGAAAGCAGCAGAAAATGACCCAAAGCCTTGGGATCCTGCATCCACGTGGGAGATCTGAGACAGACTCTTGGCTCCTGGCATGGAGTTGGCTCAGCTCCAGCTATTTAGGGAGTGAACTAGCGAACAGAAAATCTTTCTCCCTGTCTTTTCTCTATAAATCTGCCCTTACAACACAATAAATAAATAAAAATACAAAGAAAGTTAGAAAATCTCCCAGTAAAGATACAAAGGAAATCCAAGGAAAACAATGGAAATGTTGACGGAAAATGCCAGGGCCAAGTCATTATCTTTCAGTAATAAACCTGAATGTAATTGGCTAAAAGTTTCCAATCAAAAGATACAAACTAATGGTTTAAAATGGAAGCCACGTCCATGAGTCTGGGGGCATGGGAGTCCAGCGGGATTTGGGTCACCTGGTTAAGATCCTTGACCCACCTGTGCTAGGGGTATGAGATCCATGAGCCCACATTTTGGGAGGTGGGGTGGGGCAGTGTCTGGTGGGCACTGGTCACCTGACCTGGGTTCTTAGCCTGTGTGGTAAAGGCTGGGTACATGAGGCTTGTAGGCAGTGGGTTGAGCAGGGTCCAGGTTGACTGACAGGGCCTTTGACCCTTCTGAGAGAACTGATCCTCCAGAGCAAAAAGATGGAATAGTGGACAGCTGACTCAGATCTACATGCAGGATGTGGCAGCCCATTGAGCCTGGCTGGGGACATATGAACCATCCCAGACAAAGGAGGACAGAACAAACTGAACAACTACATCAGCCAAATGATGACAGCAAATATCTGGGTGAATGAAGACTCTAAGGTTGACTATGTCAGCCAATGGATATTGAAAGGGTTTCCTTATCCTTGGATCCTCGAGATTGACATTTCAGAACTATCTAAACCACCTGGGCAGAACCCTTGGCGTATGCACCACATTGGGACCTTGGGTTGATATTGAGTGGCCATTCTCCATCTCTGGATTTTTGAGCGATTTGGAGGCTGGATATGTCTTCTCCCCTTATCTCTCCCCTTCCAAGAAATAAGAAATAGAAAATTTGGAAACAATTATTATACCCACTTTTCTATGAACCTTGATAATTCCACTCTGATCAACTATATTAACATCTAATATTAAAAATGTAATCCCATATTTCTAAAAAAAGCAGTCGAACGATTCCTGCAATCCTGATCGGCATAGCATACTAGTGAATCAATGGAAGATCATATCAATCTTTAAATCTAATATTAAAAATAAATTTAAAAAAATCAAGATTCCTCTATTTGCTAGCTATAAAAAACACATCTTAGCAATAAAGATATACACAGACTGAGTGAAAGGATGGAAAAAGGCTCCATGACAAAGGAAGGGAAAAACAGCAGGTGTAGCCACTCTAACATCAGTCAAAATAAAATTCAGCAAAAAGAAGTATTAAAAGAAAAGGAGGGCATTAAACATTAAGGGATAAGTTCAACAAAAGAAACTGACTATAGTAAATATATAGGTGTATTCAAGCCAATTCCAGGGCACATGGCTTTTTTAAAACCGTTAATGAATGTTAAGAGAGATAAAGACTCCAATACAATAATTATGGGAGCTACTATACCCCAAAAGAAACAGCAATTGATATATTCTATGATCGTAACAAACATCCACAAGGCATTTCATTCCACTTTTGCAGAATACACATTCTTTTCAGCCATGCATGGACCTTACCCTAGGATAGACCACACACTAGGCTATAAAGCAATCTTGCACAAACTGAAAAGAATAAGGAAAATGGAAGGAAGAAAAAAAGAAATAATGTATTTTTTTCTGACCTTCATGAAATGAAGCTAGAAATCAACAACTTAAACTTTAGAAAACATGAACACACAAAGGCTGAACAGTATGTTATTGATGAACAGTGTGTCACAGAAGAAATCAAAAGAAATAAAATGTTCTTATAGAAAATAATGATGAAAGCACAATACTATTGAAACTTACGGGACAGTAAAAGTGCTGTTAAGGGTGAAGTTCACAGCAATTAATGCCTCCACTAAAAAACTAGAAAGATAAATAAATGATCTATCAATGTATCTCAAGGATTAAAAAAATAACAAACCATACTAAAATAAGATGAAAAAGTTACGAAAGAAACAAAAACAAAACAAAAATGATACAAAGATATAAAATGAAGACCTGGCTTTTGTTGAAAGAGCAAGCAACTGGTATATCTTTGGCCCAATTAACCAAAAGGAGATACAGAAAAATCACATTTCACCAAAATCAGAGATGCAAAAGGAGAAGTTAAAATGGATACCAAAATGATACAAATTAGAAAGAATAAAAATTGTCAAGTCATCCATGTCTGAAGATGATTTGATCCCTATATATGGAAACCAAATACTTTGCTTTTGAGACACTATCAGAGAGATAGCTCATAAGAGTTGCAAGAATTTGTGGGATATAAAATCAACAGTAAAACTTAATAGTATTTGAATACCCAAACAATTTTTTGGTTGAGAACCTGTAACATCAATCTAATTCATGAAAGCTGGAAAAAAAAAAAAGGAAATCCTTTGTAATAACTTTAACCAAGATTCTGGGGGAATTTTCAATGAAACTTATGTAACGTAGAAGAAATAGAAGACACCAAAAAGAAGAAAAATCTTTCAGGTTCCTGGATTGATAGAATGGATATCACCAAAATATCCTTATTACCAAAAGCAGTTCACAGATTTAATGTGATTCTAATCAAAATACCTATGACAGTCACCTCCAATCAAGAAAAAAAATGCTGTATTTCAGAAAAAAGCATAAGAGGCCCTGAAATGCTAAGGCAATTTTAAATATGAAAAACAAAGCTCAAAGCATCACAACACCTGACTTCAGGATGCACTGCAGGGCAGTTGTAAGCAAAACAGCCTGGTACTCATAATAAAAAGATAGACTTGGTGACCAAGAGAAAGGAATAGAAATCCCAGAAATTAATCCACATGTCTACAACCTACTAATATTTCACAGGAAAACTGAAACCAATCAAGGGAGAAAAGACAGTCTTTTCAACAAATAAGGCTGTGAAAATTGGATATATATAAACAGAAGACTCCTACCTTATACAAAAACCAACTCATAACGTATTAAAGATCTAAATCTGCAACCTGATATCAAAATAGCATGGGAAAATGGAATGGACATAAGACAATACATACACTTAGGCAAAAATTTTTAGGAATGGACCTCAGAACAAAAGCAATTTAAGTAAAAATAAACAAATAGAATTACATCAAGATAAATGCTTCTGTACTGGAAAATAAATTAAATGAAGAACCAAACAGAATGCGAGAAAGTATTTGCAAACTACGTAATTGATATAGGATTAACATACAGGATATAAAAGAGCTCCAGAAACTCAATAACAAAATAATCCAGTTAGGAAGTGGGAAAAGATCATGACCAAATGAATTTAAAAGAATTAAGTATGAATAGGAGGAAAACTCCACAGCCTATGGAATTACATCATAAAACAAAAACTAAAAAAAATTAAATATATGAACAGGAATCAAACATTAAAAAATGCTAGGATTACTAGCCTTCAGAAGAATTCAAATAGAAACAAGAATGAGATTTCACCTGATCCCAGTTAGGATGACTACCATCTTAAAAAAAAACAAAAGCAGGGGCACTGACATGAATGTGTGCAAAAATCCCCTTTCCCACTGTTGAGGGGACTGCAGACTAGTACAACCTAGATGAGTGGTTCAGGTTAGAGATTGATCAGAGGTCTTAAAATAGATCCAGCATATAACCCATTCCTAGAAAGCTACCCAAACAAATTGAAATAAGCATACTCATTATTGCAATGGAATTAGCAATATGTAACATAATCACCCAGATGCCTATCAACAAGTGACTAGATAAAGAAATTATGGTTTACATACACTACAGAATATAGCCATCAAATGAAATCTTGTTTTTGCAACAAAATGTATACAGCTATCAACAATTATGCTTACTTGTTGATAATAATTGTATTTATTAAACATACAATTGATATAATTGTATGCTTAATAAAGCCAGTCCCAGAAAGACAAATATACATTTTTTCTGTGGCAGCTATTATAATATACACAAAAATGTTTAGGCATTAAAGGTTGTTTTTGGGGTAGGACTGCTATTTTAGCTCGTGCTCTACACTCCACTGAAAATGTGGTCTTTACATTTTGCTTGGTGAATATTATGATTAATTCTGAATTAAGCCCATGAATACAGAATGGATTAAAATTAGGATTCTGCAGATAATTGTGAAGTTAGGGAAGGGAGTGAGTGCTTTAAAGAGGGAAGTGGAAGAAAAAGGGAAATGTGATCATCCTTGTGGCACTGTACTTATGGAATGCATAAAAATCTGTTCATATTAATAAGAATTTAAAATGCAAAAGGTTGCATTTTATATGACTCCTTATGTTAATTTTTCTATAAAGATCAAAATTTTATATTTATGTTTTCCTTATGGTCTATTTAGTAGTGAGGCTTTTTTTGAAACTCTTGTTGTCTGCTCCATGATATATTTGTCTTACAGAGCTTTTTCTTATATGTTTATTTATATATGTATGTGTGTGTATACATATATATTTTCCATTACTCATCAATCTGTCTACCTACTTGCTTATGAATCCTCTACCTATCTTTTAAAAGTAAAAACTTTGGTGCTAACCAAAAGCTTACCTCCACAGGAGCACATATGGAGGCCACACTATTTTACCAGGGCAAACAGGAGAATGAAGCTGGATTCTGTGCACATCTTTTCAGCAATAATAATGGCAAAGACAACAAATAGTTCTGACTCTACATTTCTGTTCCACCATAAGCACTCCTAACTAAAATGTGTACAGGAAATCTCAGAAACACTAACTAACCAAGTACTTCAGTTCTGAATACAGACAATCAGATTCAGTTCCCATAATCATAATTAAAACAGGTATATATACACATATTTGAAAACAATTCCTAGTGGCAGAGGTAAGATTGTAAAATGAAAAGAAGGGAAAAAAGGAGGAAAAGAAACACAAAGAAGGGAAGGAGGAGCAAGCATGAATAAAGAAAAAGGCTTTGTTTTCTTCCACTCCATACACACTCTTGTTAGATGTACTGTTACAAATATTTTCTGTCATTCTGTATATTATCCCTTCATTATGTTAAATATTTAATTCCATAGAAGCTTTATAGTTTAATTGAATTCCACTTTAGTGTCATCCACTACAGGGTCTAACTTTAAAGCTTACTTGCCTGGTTGAAGCATTTCTCCCATTTATTTTCTTCTAGTAGTTTCATAGTGTTTGGTGTTACATTTAAGTCTTTAAATCATTTTGAGTTGATTTTTATACAGCCCAAGACTGTAGGCTTGCTTTAATTCTTCTGCCTGTGGGTTTCTGATTTTCTCGATATCACTTATTAAACAAGCTAGTCTTTGCTCAAAGTATGGACTTGAAACCTTCATTAAAAACTAATTGGTGGGAGCTCGACCTCAGGGCTTAGATGAATGGACCTACCAGCAGTGTGGCGGCTTCTGGGAGGACCTGAGTCAGGTGGGGCTCAAAGCTTGGGGCCCTAGCCTCAGCCACCACTGCCAAGCAAAGGGCAAATCCTAGGCCTGTCTAGGCCCAAGAGTTTTCTCCCTCCATAGTAATTACACTGTGAAGAGATCTTGGGCAGCTCAGGCCCTTGGCTCGGTCCACCACTGCTATCTTGGTGAGAGGAGCCTAGGTGAGCTCAACCTCAGGGTTTAGGTGGACAAACCTCACAGTAGCATGGCAGCTGCTGGGAGGGACCTAACCCAGGTCGGGCTCAATGCTTAGGGACCTAGGGCCAACCACAGCTGCCAAGCACTGGGCAAATCCTGGGCTTGAGAGCTTCACCTGCTGACCTCCTGGTGGCAAGCTCTGGAGTACTGAGGGTGTGGAATTACTGCCTAGGAACATCCATAGATAAGGACACTGAATGTGTAGGTGAGGAATGAATCCTAAGGGACTCCCAATGACAGGGCCACTGTACTTGCAGGTAAGCAAGAGGACTGAGACCTGGTGGTTTGGAGGGGAGAGACCAAAGATCTGTATGGGTCAGACTGATACACCAGCCCACATGGGAGTCCTGAGTTGGGCTTGTTAGCATGGAACATTGCTGACCACCACACACCAGTCCATGTGAAAGCTAGGGCTGGGGCCTGTCTAGCAGGGCTAGATCCCAGTACCTGACTGAATATTACAACAGGGGAGACTGGTCACGTTAGGCAGGGCCATGATACTAACCAACATGCAAGAAAACCAGGTCTAGGGTTAGACTGTATGGGGCATATGTGAGCCAATCCCTTTGGTAGAATTTTCTGTAAGTGGTATCAGGACACCTTTATACATGATCAATTAACTTCCATAACTCATTGAAAAGATCAATCAGCATGATCATGTGGATTAAAGTAGCAGATGCAAAGATGATCCAGAATATGCAAACAAATATGATACATGAAATTAACAGAATAGGAAACAATCACTTCAATAGATAAGAAAATATTAAACATGCCTTCATAATCAAACTATCAGTAAATAAGCTATAGAAGAAAGACGCCACAATGAAAAAATTATATGCAATAATTCCACAGCTGACACTAAACAGAATGTGAAAAGAACGATTTCCTCTTAAGATTTGAAACAAAGCAAGTATGCCTATTTATATTTAATATGGTCTGGAAGTCCCAGCAAGAAAAATTAGACTAGAGAAATGTATAAATGTTATCCAAACCTAAAAGTACAAAAGTAATGGAATTTTTAGCAGCAAAGTATTCTGAAATCTAATTTGGATAATGTAGTAAGTGCATTTCTGTTACTTTCATGGCTCCATGGAATTTGTGGAGCATTAAAAACAAATCACTCTGTACAAATAGCACAACCCAAACCATTTGAACATGTTAGGAAAATCACCATCTCTCAACATCAGACACTTTCCAGTCTGCCACACTATAGTCATGGCCCTTATCTCCTCATATCGGTTATTTTCAATATGTTGAGAATGACAGTCAAAAAAATTTCAAAATCCAAATGTTCATATAGTTGTTCATTAGAAACTGAATCTGTGTCTACTGTCTCCAGAATAAAGTACAAGGTAATTAATTTGTTGCTATACTTAAACCAACTCCAAAATGCTTTGTTGCTTCAATTTTCCATTATACCTCATTCAATCCTTTTATCCTAACAGAACAGACCTGCTACTTTCAATAAATGCACTTTTCTGCTTCTGCTACTCATCTCATGCTATATTACCTGTGTTTCATTACTATTGTATATCTTTCCTTCAGTATATCCACGTCATTCGGTAATTTGAGTGTGACCTTTGGGGACTAAATAAAATAGAAACGTGGCATAGACCCAGCAGATGATGTTCAAAAGGGCAATTTCAGATGAGGAGATCGGCCAATTGAAAGGAAGACCTCAAAGGGACATTCCAAAATCAATATTTAGACAAGTGGTAATTCTCAATTTACAGGTAAAGTGGAATGATCAAGAACTCTGAGATTTGATCAAATGAGTTTCCAAGTCAGACAATCTGACTAAATATAAATTTGGAAATCTAATGTGAGAGGCAAATTGGAAGATGTAGAAGGGATGAGGAATTGATCTGGAAGAGGTCAATTCAGCCTTATTTGATTGTTTAGTCCTTACAGCCTTTCCAATAACAATAAATAAATTTAAAAGTGGAAATAAATGATCTAACTGCCTTAATGATGTCTTTTGCACTGTAGTTTTAGTTTAACTTAATATATTTTCATTATCTATAGTTATGTCTAAGATGGCATTAAACAGTAATGTCAAAATTTGATTCAAAATAGACTTGAGTATTTCATTATTTTATACTCCTTGCTAATCTTACTCAAATATAACTAAATCTATTTTATAGGCATCTAAACAAGTTTAGAATCAGATGTATGATATGTTAATTCATTCTTTATATCTAAAAATCTAAGATGATAAAGTAAAGCATGAATCCATCTTGAAAAATCAAAATTTACCCAAAAGTGAACATTCAGAAATAATTTTGTTATTTACATTTCACAAGTATTTGTTGCAGTTAAGTGTGACTTTCAGGAAAATAACATATTTCAGCTAAAAACTTTGGGGAGAAGCAACAGGATTCAAATAGGCAAACTTAAGCAGACATAATGTATCAAAGATAATCTGTAATTCAAAATTTCTGGAAAGCACAAAAAAAAAGACTAAAAAGGTAAGAACAAGGCTCTGATAATTTACAGCTCTATCAGAATACCATCACCAAAATGAATTATCTCTGGCTGCTTTTTCTACCTTAGTGTTCAATCTGCTCAAATTCTAACCTGGGGCATTGGAAAATCCAGTTGGCTGGAGTTGAGTTATCTGTTCTGCCTCTAGACAAGAACAAGCCACTTTGACAACAAGTTAAGAAACAATTAACTTATACTGAATCGTGGCACTCTCAGAAAGACTGCAGTAATTAAACTAGGCTTCATATGTGCATCATAACCCAATGCAAATGACAGAGGTGTTCTAGATCAAAATTCATTCTAGTGAATGAATTCTATAATCGGTTTAGAAATAAAGCAAGTAGAACGAGCTGAGGAGTAAGAACGTATTTAAAATTGGAACACTGTGTTGAATTTTTAACCTTGAGGCAAACTTGGCCCTATATTCTCAGTATAATATATTGGGCAGGAAGTAAAACCAGGACAATTAAAGATGCAGAGAGTGGGCGATTGCAAGGTAAGGATGTCTTCAGGATCTAGCCCCATTGTCTATTTGGATACTCCTTTGAGGTCACTTCAGTGAGAAATCTAAAGGATTCACATCGAATGGAAATTTTGTCACAGGATGATAGTGTTAAATAGTGAAGGTGGGAAAGAAACAAATTAACAAAATGTAGCAACACTCTACCTGAGCAGGATCCCTGAAGCCCAGGATTTGCAAGTCTAAGTGCTATCTGGTTTACACAAAAACACTTTGATCAACACAAGCTCTGGGAACTTCGCAGGCTATTTTGCAGTAGCACCCCAAACTCAACCTTTCTTGACAATAAACAAAACTTTATTGAAAAGTAAGATTATTTTAGAATGAGATCAGATAGCCTCAAAAGATATTAAAGAATGATGCAGGTTGCACTCATTCAGAATGAAGATATTTAATTTTCCTAGATAGTATAATAACCCTAGACACTTCTGCAAAAGAATGGCTAAGACAAAGAAAGAAGAAAAATTAGCTTAGTATTTCCTTTGATGATAGAACATAGTCAACAAAAATATTTGCTTTAATTTTTATAAACACAAGATTCAGGAAGATGGTTTTAGTCGATTGCAGTTCCAATGGCAAATAAGCTACTTCCATTAGAGAACATGGTTAAGTTATTAGCAGACATTGAATCCAATATTAAAAACACAATTTCTCGCTATTCTCTTGCTTGGGAATAACTTACATATATGAAATTTCATTTCTTAACTCAAAAAGGATATAATATAAAGACCAAGTTTTTATTTTTATGGTACTCCAGATACTAGACGGAAATATGGATCCAAATCTATCCTTTTATTTCTACCAACTAGCTATGGAATAAAATGAAATTTAAGAGATGTGCTATACTAAAAAATGAAACTATTACCAGGATATGTGGTTATCTCAAAAGGCTTATGGAAAAATGAAACTACATGTGTGAACTTATTTAGGTGCAAAATTTTAATGCAACATATGTCAAAATAAGTGGATAATGCATATAATAGAAAAGCTAAACAGATTTCAACAATTTGGTTATAATAAATTTCTACTTTTATTTTCTGTGTATTTAATATTCTGCTTTGAGATTTTCAATTTACATTATAGTCAAGGCTTACTATGTTTCCCAGTTAGAGATCAACATATAGAAAATGGAAAGATCATAGTCCAACAAAGAAATAGCAATTGTACAATAATCACAGGAAAATATAAATTTATCCCTGTAAGGAGTTATTCAAATATCCCACCCTGGACCAAGCACCATTTCCTCTTCCTCACAGCTCATGAAATTCGCACCGGTCCAGCCGTACACCAATCAGATGTAACCCAGCATTTCACCTGAGAATCCCACCCCCAATCTCCCAGTCCCATCCCCAACCCCACCCACTTACCAATCATCCTTAGGCAATCATCTGTGACAGTCTCAGGCACCAATCCCCTGGGGCCTGCCCTCAGTCCCTCCCAATCCATGCCCCCACACCTTGCAGGCTCACCTGAATGGCATAAAAGAGCTCTGCCCTCTCTCCTTCCAGCCTCCCCCACCCTCCACCTCCACCTCTGGCCACCTTCTCTCTCTCCCTTTCTTATCTCCCACCACCTCCATCCCGTTCCTGCCATACTGGAATAAACCGTCCAAAATATCTCGCTGCGTCTGGTGTTTTTGGCTTACGATAAAAGAACCAGGCTGCAGGAATTAGCTGTGCCCAATAACGTAATAACATAAAAACTAGAACTTTAACTGTTTTAAATAACTAGTAATACTATTGTGTTTTTCCACAAACTTTCTGAAGTACCTCACATACTAAAAGGGAAACCCCCATAGAACAGCGAAGGCATCTGAAAAGTGCCCTTTCCTGGCAACAGTGCCCTTTGCTGATGTTTCTGAAGCTCTCCCAGGTCTTCCACATGTTTGCATGGCTCAAGTACGTGGGTCTTCCTTCAGTGACTTTCCAAAGTACCTTAATCGACAGCTGGGTTGGAAGCACAGCAGCTGTGACTTGAACTGGCATCCATTTGGGATGCCAGCTCTGCAGGCAGCAGCTTTACTCATTATGTCCTGCTGGCCCTGACACTGAAGTTCTGAAACCCAGGTCATGGCTAGAAAGGAGTAATATTGGACTGGATATTGTACTCTAAAAACATAAAAGTGTTTATTATTACTACATCTGCAAACATTAAACCAATACAGAGACAAGCAACTTCACTGAATCTCCATAAACATTTTCTACCACAGCAAAATCAAGGAAGTGTGTTATGAAAATATTTTGTGGTGTTTTTAGGGCCACAAAATTATTTTCTCTAAATAAATATTCTAATACATAGCAAATTTCTAGGGAAATGTACCAGGACATACATAATTATATTTCACAGTACATTTAAAGGATCTGTCTCTCCCTCTCATCATGTCTGTGTGTTGAGACAGTGGAAACCAAATGCATGAAGACAGACTGAAACATCAGTGTAATCCAAAACTCTTAGGGATGATTGACCTGAATTTCTACTTCCAGGAAGTGCTTCCGTATACAGCAATTCCTTTCTTACCAGCAAGTAATTAGAGTCTTAAAACCTGTATTTTATTTTGAAAAGTGCCAAGATTAGAAACAGCCATATTCACCATGGCTGTTTAGTATCTCCTGAATTACTATCTGACCATGTTAAATTTCCAGTAGCAGCAAGGAGAAAAAGAACCTTTTGTGAGCAAGTAACTTGATGAAATTTCTTTTGACAACTCACTCCCATTCTGCAAAGAAAAACCTCAAACATTTGCCAACCAAGTTATCTAAGTATGTCTTCTATTAGAAAATCTAGACCACAAATTGGGGAACATTCATGTGCTTTGAAATTTCAGGATGAGAATACTTTTAAAATGAGTATCAAGGGAGGAGAGTTTCAAAAAGTGAACAGTTAGTTCTTTGGAATAATCTTCATACTGCTTACAAACCTTATCAAAATAGTAAATGAGGTATTATTTAGCACTTTGATGGAATATTTCAATGAATTATTTCATTGGTTAATTTTCCCTCTAAGCTATTTAAACCTAGATTTAGAAAAAAAAATACCTATATCAGTTTTGCTGCAAAGTGTTTAAAAGTTTCATAAAGATTTTTTGTTAAATTGACATTCTTTGATTTGATTATTGCAAGCAGTCCCTGAGGAATTTTAAAAATTATTTTATAATTTCCAGGTGTTGGCATCTTTGCCTAATAGAGTGTTCAGCCTGTGATTGTGAAGTGAAGTGAAAGTATGCTATTGAAAATATAAGAAAAAACAAACAAACAAGGAAGGTGGAGGATGGGTGTGAAAGGCAGACAGAAGGGAGAGCAGGGTGGGAAGGTATTACCATGCTTCTTAATTTATATTGTCAAATATATGAAATTTGTACAATTTGTGTAGAAAAAAGCAGATTGATAGGAACTATATAGAATTTTAGCTTTAATGGCATTCTGACTTTTAAAATTCATTTCAGACAAATGAAGTGGAATATTATATTTGATTATTGCTTGTAGCCCTTGCTTATTTAACTGGATTATAATAATTCATTTTTCATTTGTTGAACTATTTTTAGTGAAATATTAAGCCTTAATGAAACAAATGGGAGCAAGTCAAATTATCCCTGTTTGCAGAGTATAAAAGGATAGTATCATATCCTATATATGAAAATCAACAAGGATTTTACTAACAAATTAGAATAAGAGAATATTTTTAAGTTGAAGAACATAGCATTAACACACAAAATAGCTTTATATATACAAGCAATGTCACATAGTCAAGAAATTGTAGGATCAGTTCCATTCACAATATTATAAAATTATAAACACCTTGTAATAAATGTAGCAAGTATGTGAAAGACTCTGCACTGTAGAGTACAAAACATTAAGGAACTAAATAGAACACGAAAAATGGAAATTATAAAGCATTACAAAATATGCAAAAGGAAAAATTACAAAGAATTAAGGTACAAAATAGAAGACAGACACACACAGAGGAAGTAAAAGCTACTGACAAGGATGCAGTACCAGAGTCACCACTGGAAAACTCACGGCGTGCTCCTGTGAGATAGGGACTATGGCCAAGCTCATTGTCCCTACTTCCTTTTGTGCAATGTGAGTAAGATGCATGAGAAAACCAAGGAACTTTCCAGAGGTCATGAGAACAAGGGGAGCAAGATGACAGAACAGGGTGAGGACATGGTAAAACAGATGAAGAAGGATTAGCTGAGGAGAAGCAGAGAAGGATCAATCCTGGGAAACAAGAGAGGGCAGGCCAACAGCAGAGGGACACCTGGAGACCCATGGACATGGAGAAGCAGCAGACACAGAGGAGCAGCACTGCAGCGAGCAGATACCCCAGTGGGAAGGGGAGATCAGCAGGAACACAGGAGGCGAGTCCAGCCATAGAACTGTCGGTCCTGCTGATTTTTTAATCTGATCAATGAGCACAAGCAGAGTGGTAGAGCCCTACTTAATGGTAATGGGAATCAAGTGGATTTCACAACCCAGACCCCCACCCCAAGTGCCATATTGGATTCCATTTTCACTTTTGCAGCAAAGCCAACATCTTGGCTAGTGAAGGATAACAGTGAGCTGCACATGTGCTAAGCCATGGGAGAAATCACTTCTGGCTCAATTCAATATATTGGTCCCACTCGGAAAATAATACTAACTTGCAATCCCGTGGGTTCCATCCAAGAGAGGTCAGGTTGCCCCAAACCTATCTGCTTGCAGATTTCAGCAAGAAGAGGAAAGAAAAAAAAAATTCATGCAACAGGTGCCATTGACAGCCTTATAATCTAGTGTAAAATCACAGCTGGTATTTCCTTAATCCCAGGTTTTGCTGGAACTGTGAGCAAGAGAAAGGCTGGGCAGACAATGGTGCAGCCACAACACAGGATCACAGGGCATGGAGTGGGAGCCACAGCTGCATAGGTTATAACAAACCTAGTGTGAGAGCCTAGGGGTGAAACTTATACGAGGAAGTGGCAAAAGTGACACAAGTAAAGAACCAGGGAAGGAAGGAGAACAGTAACTTGATCTGTTGACTTGTGGACAACTTAAAAACTGGCACGAAGGAGAAGGAACCTCTGATCAGAGTTGCAATGGCCAAGGACAAAAGAAGAGGTACAGGCACAATGAATGAGGTTATTGATGCCTCCGCAGCAAAGGAGCAAAAGTCTATGCCAACCTGACAAATTACCTGAGGAAGACATCAAGGAATCACCAAATAAAGAATTTTTTTTTAAATTGTTATAGAACTCCTTTAAAACACTGAGAAGCATAAAACAGGAGTGCAAAGAATTTAAGGAATACACTACACAAGAAATAGCAACATTGAAACAAAATCAAACTGAATTATTAGAAATGAAGATCCAATTCGGCAAATTAAAGTTCAGTGAAAAGCCTCAATAACAGAATTAGTAAGACAGAAGAAAGAATCTCAGAACTGGAAGATAACACCTGCAATAACGCTGGAACGGAATGCTGGAATAGGAACTGAGTCAAGCAAAGAAAATAATCCAGACATCAAGTGACACAATCAAAAGACTGTGTTCTGGGAGTTCCCAAAGGTACATAAAGAGAAGCTGAGTCCAAAGAAGTATTCAATGAAGTAATAAAAGAGCTTTCCTTACATGGAGAAAGTAATAAGGAACCAAATGCAGGATGGCACAGAACCATGAATAGACTAGTCCAGAAGCAATGCTCTCCACGATACATCGTAATCAAGCATTCTTCAGTTAAATAAAATATCCTTAAATATGAGTGAGAAAAAGTTAACTTACAGAGGAACCCAATTGAACTCACAACTGCCCTCTGAGTGGAAGCCCTACCAGCTAGAGAAGACTGGAGTGATGTACTTCAAATTGTAAACAATTATCAGGCCAGAATCACATACTCAAATTTTTCCTTTGTATTTGAAAATGAAATAAAATATTTCAAGAGAAAAAAAAACTGAGAAGTGTTACCTTTATCAGACCTTCCATACAAATGTTGCTTAAAAATGTACTACAGAGAAAAATAACAACATGGCAAACATGAAGAACATCTCAATAAAACCACAAAAGAAACCTAAATCAAACAATGAGAAACTCAATGCTAAAATGACAGGACCAAATCATTAACTATTGATATTAATCCTGATTGTAAATGTGTTAAGTTAATCAATCAAATGTGATCAATTACTAGACTGAATAAAAAATAAAACCCATCTGTCACATACAAAATGTATTTATTGAAAGAATACCAATTAAAATGCCAGAAATTATTTTCAGAGATGGGAAAAATGACCATAAAATTCATATGGATTCACAGGAGACCCTGCTTAGTGAAGCAATGCCTAAATAAAAATAAACCCAGAAGCATCAGAATATCACATTTCAAGATATATTACAAGGCAGTTATAATAAAGATAGAATGATACAGGTACACAATAGATATTTAGATCCTCTTAACAGATAACAGACCCCAAAAGTCAATTCATTCACCATAACCAACTAATCTTTGACAAAAGAATTAAAAATAACTACGTGAAAAAGGGACAATCTTTTCAAAAACAGGCTTTGGAAAAAATAGTATCTCTACATGCAGAACTATAAAACAGGACCCTACCTCACACCCTATATAAAATCAACTCACACTGAGGCCAAAATCCAAATCTAAGACCAGAAACCATAAAACCAATGAGAAGAAAACAGGGGAAGCACTGCAAGACAATGGCACGGGCAAAGGCTTCTGGGATAAGACCCCAGGAACTCAAGCAGTAAAGACAAAACCAAGTAAGTTTATTTCAAACTAAAACTTTCTGCATAGCAAAGAAAATGCTGAATAGAGGCAACCTGACAGAATGGGAGAAAATATTTGCAAGCCATGCAACTGATAAATTATTAATATCTAAAATTTACAGAGAGCACATAAAATTAAAAAACAAAATTAACAATCCATTTAAGAAATGGGCCCAGGGCATGAACAGACACTTGTGAAAGGTTGAATCACAAATGACAACAGACATATGAAAAGATGCTCAGAATCACTAGACATCAGCAAAATGCAAATAAAAACCACAAGAACTCTTCACCTCAGCCCAGCTAGAATGACTAGTTTTAAAAAATGCTGGGAAGGATGTGTGGGAAAGGGGGCCAATAGTGCAACATTAGTGGGAATATAAACCAGCACAACCATTATGAAAGACAGCATGAAAATTCCTCAGAAATCTGAAAACAGATTTACCATATGACCCAGCCATTCCACTCCTGGGAATTTATCAAAAGGACATGAAATAAGCATAAAGAGTTATCTGTTTTGCCATGTTTATAGCAGTTCAACATATATTAGCTAAGAAACGGAATCAACCCAGATGTCTATCACTGATGAATGCATAAAGAAAGTGTGGTATGTATACACTATGGAATACTACCCAGCCATACATAAGAATAGATCTTTTGCAATAAAATGTAGTGTATAAGAGCAAAATTGACACTTAGAGATTTATAGCCCTTATCTATAGTATTGAGGAGCAATGGTTTTTCTACGTATTATATTTTGAAATTTTTTTAAAGTGTTTATCCATTTATTTGAAATTCAGCTACAGAAGAGGCAGGGAAGAAAGATGTTCCTTTCACTGGTTTCCTCCCCAGAAGGATGCTACAGCCAGGGCCAAGTTCAGGAGCTAGGAACTGCTCTGGGCCTCCCAGGTAAATAATGGGGTCCAAGCTCGTGGGTCCTCTTCAGCTGCTTTTCTCAGGGTGCTAGCAGAACGAGGGGTCACAGGTGGTATAACCTGGACTTAAACCAGCACCCATATATGGGAGGGTGGTGTCTCAGATGATGCCTTTACCCAATGATATCACAGTACCAGCCCCATGAACTATTTGTTAGTGAATAGTGTTTGTTTTTATAAAGAATATCAAATATATAATTGTAGAACTTTAAAAAAGAATGAGGAGAAAGAGAGGGAGAGTACAAAGGGAAGTATCATCATGACCTTAAAACTGCACATATGAAATACATGAACTTTTGTCCCTTTATGAAAATAAAAATTAAAAACTAAATTATTTCAAAAATAACAAATACAGTAGAACATTGAAAAAATACTGCTGAGGTTGCAGAATTTGGCATTTCTAAGAAGAAAGTTTTCAAGCAACTCACAAAACATTAGTACCACCAAAAGTAAGAGAGCAATACATAGTGTTCTCAGTGTCTGGCAAGCTCTAGGACATGCTCCAGGTGCTGAAAAGGATTCCAAGAAGGAATGCTCACTAAACATACGTAGTGCATACATGCTGGGTGAGGGGACACGGGCATGTCCAAGAATAAGAAAAGTTAACCAAATAAATGGAAAAGATCATGTCTACATCCTTTGTAGGAAGAAGTCAGGGTACTGTGGTAGTTAACTGCAGAAAAAAAACAGGAAATTGGATTAATTTGTCAGAGTAACACCTCAGTGAAAAGGTCATTTCTAATTAAGGCTGGAATAACTAGAAAAAGTAAGTCATTTAAGGATTCAGGGTCATGATATTCCAGAAAAGGAAATATAAATAGTATGAGCAAACCCATAGGGTTGTAATAAGCACAAGTTATTGGAAGCAAAGAAGGAGGACATGCAATGGGAGCAAATGAGGCCAGAGGCTAGCAGAGATTTGACCAAATGGGCTTTTCATGACTTGATAAGGGCTCAGGATTTTCTTCTAGAACTGCTAAATAGGAAGTTCCCATGCTACCTGCTTACTGGTGTCAAACAGAGCAAGTATAGAAACAGGAAATATAATTACAAAGTTTTTTGTGATTGTCTTAGGCAAAATGTCATAGGGACAAGGCCTAAGGTAGAAAACCAAAGGAGATCGGGAAATGCAGTAAAGATATAGACAAGCAAAATAATCTCTTGGAAATGAGGGTAATATGTGTTTTATAGACTTCCTTCATCAATTGCTTATTTGTTCAAATATTTGATAAATACTAATTTCTGTTGCACTTGAGATATATTAAAATATACTTTAAATATAGAAAAAATATTCAAAAATGAAGCATGATCATTTTGTATCCTCTAATACTCTTAAACACACAAATAGTACACCTTCACTGCTGACAAATGACAGGAGTAAGGCTATGAAGATAAAACAAAGTAGAAATTCTCAATGAATTTACCAGTCAGAGAACACCACTGTAAGTCCGTCAATTAAGCCTTCCTCACTTTCTCTTGCTTTTATCTACTGACTGTTCTGACTTTCAAGCTTCAAAGAAGTGTTAAGTTGATATTAGAAAATACTGCTGTATCATTGAAATTCATCATATTTCTCCTAGCAGTAGTTATTCTCTAATCTAAGCCATGATAGACTAGAAAGTACAGCCTATTCCAGTCATAGACTAGCTGCTGGGAGCAATGTGGGAAGAGAGCAGAGAGGGAACACATCCAGGCAGTGTATTAAGAAGTTGACCTACTTCAGGAAGAACCACCAGCATCAGTTACTATGGCCCGAATAAGCAATTTGCTAAGGTTCCACTGTATAAAAAGGCGCAGAAGAGACATAATTTTATATATCTGTATCCAGCTAGCTATTTCTATCTAGGTATTTCTATATATTTCTATCTAGCTATATCTATCCAGGTATAAAATATATATCTAAGATGTATATATCTTAGATATCTTTGATATGGGTAGAAGGCACCTCTTGACTGTCATATAAGCAACAGATGAGAGAGATACATGACCATAAACAGAAAGTATAGTTCAACATAAATTACAAAAACCCAGCCAAAGGAAGATAAGGTCTGTGGTAGTACAGTTGCAACAAGGACAGAAAGCAATACATAGATATGAAAAAAAAAAACACCTTAAGCATAGGAATGGACAGTTAGATGTCAACAAAATTGGAGAAAACAATGTGAGGTGTAACTCAAATTTCTGGCTTGAATACTAATTCTATGAAATGAAACAAAAGAAGCCAATAGAGTTTTGTGCAACCAAAATTATTCAAAGAAAAATACTAGGGTAGGTGTTAAATTAAGTTTTGGAAAGGTTGGGTGAATTTAAAATAAGTGTCTGTGTTAAAATTACTAAATAGCCTACAAAAAGCTGAGAAACAAAAATTTGGGGAACATCTGAACCTATATGGTAATTTTCAAAGAGATCAAAACTTTCTATGAAAGTTCACAATAAAAAAAATAGAAGTCATAGGTTACAATCATAATGATACTTTTTCTTTTCAATTTGTTGAATTCTCAATCCTCCAATTTGATCAGTGAAGACAGAGAACACAAGCATAGTTCAAATATAAAAGCCATCAGAGGAAAAAAACCACAATTATCTGAAAAGTAAACTGAGAAAATGAATAAGAGATGGTATGACTCTCCATGTGAACAAAGCTTCAATATAAGAATGTGAAGACAAAGATATTTATTAAATGCCTGAAAATGAAAATAGAAAAAAAGTAATTATACAAGTTTTTTTATAGATGACAGTTTTTTAAAATTATTTTTTATATCTTTATTTTTTATTGTTAATAACATTGTATTATGTGATACAGTTTTATAGGTGCTTGGATTTCCCCTGCTCCTCCCACAACCCTCCCCCCATGGTGCATAACCACAGTTCAAGTTCAGTTGAGATTCTTTCATTGCAAGCACAATTATACTCGTGCAGTGGCATATTAGGATAAATGTCCACCTGAAGTTCTGACTTCCCATAGAGGCACCTCAGATGCTCCACTTACGATCCAGCACCCTACTTATAGCCTAGCAAAGTAAAAGAGGCTGGACCAAGTCACTGGACCCCCAAGTCTATGTGGAAGGCCTAAAAGAATCTTCTGGCTCCTGGCTCCTGGCTTTGGAACAGTCCAGCTTTGGCCATTGCAGCCATTTGAGGAGTGAACCTGTGAATGGAAGACCTCTCTCTGCCTTGTCTTCTGTCTAAAACCCTGCTCGTCCAATAAAAAATATTTAACAAAAATTCATATAACACGTGGATAGATTTTCCTGCAAGATTGAGTTTTTGAATATAAATAAAACTTAAATATTAGAAGTGAAGAATTCTATATGCCAAATAAAAAATACAGCTGACAGACTTAAAAAGATTTGATGAGGCAGAAGAATGAATAGCTAAGCTAGAAGACTATCTTTGGGGAAAAAAATCTCAAACAAGAAATCAGAAATAGCAAAAATTGTGTCCAAGTTTCTCGGATACCATCAAATGCACTAATTTACAAAACTTAAGAATTCCTGAAGTGGAAAAAGAAACAGATTAAAAAGTATACTGAATAAATAATTGAAAACCTCTCTACTATGGAGAAAAAGTGGGTATTTAAGTGAAGTATACTGAATTTGAAATAGGCAGGGCCAGAAAAAGATCTATACCATGAAACATTATAGTCAACCTTTCCACCAAGCATGAAGAAAAAATTCTAAAATGTATACGACAAAAAAGACAAATTTCCTGCAGAGGGTCTCCAGACTCAGAAATGAACTTCCGAAACCAGATGCTACATGCTGCAAAGCTTTTATGTATACATGAAAGTGAAAGAAAGGCCTTCCAAAATAAACTGATAGATTTCTGGACACATACAATCTACATAAATCAAGTCATGATAATGTAGTAATCTTAAATAGACCAACAACTAAGAGAGATTAAATCAATAATAAAGACCTTTCCAAAAGGACCAGGTGGCTTCACTGCTGAATTCTACCACATTTTAAAAAGTAATTTCAATTCTTTTCAAACTACTTAAAACAATGGAAATAGAGAGGATACTCCTAAAGTCCTTCTATGAAGCATCAGCATAATTCCAAAACCAGCAAAAGAGAAAACAAAGATAACTATACACCAATGACCATGCTGAAGAGAGATGCAAAAAACCTCCATCAAGTAGTAGCTCAGAAATATCACTGATCCAGGCGAGGTGGGATTTATCCCTGGTATGTAAGTCCCCAACATATATGCAACTCAATAATGTGATATACCATATTACCAGATGAAGAATAAAAACCATATGGTTATCTCAATAGATGCATCAAAAGCATTTCATAAAATAGTTGTATTTATGTATTCATTTATGATTTTTAACAAAAGAAAACTAAGTAGGGACTAGAAGGAGCATTCCTCAATAATATTAAAGTAATATATGAACAGACCACAGTCATCATATTGACTACAGACAAGTTGTAGGCATTTCCATCAACATCCAGAACCACACAGGGATGCACACTCTCACCACTACTATTCAATATAGTATCAGAAGTTACAGCATTAGCTCTTAGGCAAGAATAAGAAATAGAATACAAATTGGAAAGGAGAAAAATCAAGCTATTTCCTGCCAGCAAACAACATGATTCTATAGAGGGGAACCAACAAATCATAACAGGCTATTAGAATTCACAAGAGTTTGGTAAAGTCACGGGATATAAAAATTGATAGCCTTTGCATACACAAATTCATAGCTGGGAAAGAACTTGGAATATCAGTCCCATTCACACCATCTACAAAAATTTAGATACCTTGGAAAATATTTAATCAAGGATGTGAAAGAACACCACAATGAAAACTATAAAACACTTTTAAAAAGAAATAAAAGAAACCAAAACAGAAAAATCTGGGAGACAATGTGATGCCTCAATTGACTAATCCTCGTCCTGCAAGTGTCAAAATGCCATGTGGGTGCCAGTTCATGTCCCAGCTGCTCCATTCCCCTCCAACCCCCTGTTTGTGGTCTGGGAAAGCAATAGATGGTGGCCCAAAGCATTGGGAACCTTTGCCCACATGGGAGAACCTGAAAAGGCTCCCAGTTTCAGATGGGCTCAGCTCTGACCATTGTGGCCATTTGAGGAATGAGTCAATAGGTTGAAGAGCTTTCTCTCTGTCACTTTGTAAATCTGTGTTTCAAATAAAAATGAATATATCTAAGATAAACATGCTTCATTCATGAATTGATAGAATTAATCATCAAATTTAGTGCATGTGCTGCCAAAGCATATAATCATAAATGACAATACTACTGAAAGCAATTTTACAGATTCAAAGTGATCAATAAAAATGCCTGTGACATTTTTCTCAGATCTAGAAATAGCAATGTTAACATTTATATGGAAACAGAAGACTTCAAATAGTTAAGAAAATTTTAACAAAAAGACAGATTAGAATCATCACAATAACTTATTTCAAGATATACTACAGGGAAGTTATATTTAAAGCAACCTGGTACTGGAACAAAACATACACGAAGATCAACAAAACAGAACAGAAATCCCAGAAATGATCCACACATCTACAGCCAACACTAATTTGACAAGTGTACTGATATCAATCCAGGGAGAAAGTATAGTGTCTTCAACAACCAGTGCTACAAAAATTGAATCTACATGTGTAGAATGATGAATGAATACCCGTACTTTTCATCTTCTTCAAAATGCAACTCTAAATGGACCAAGGATCTAAATTTATGACCTGCTACTAATCAAATCACTAGAGGGAAAACATTTATCTACAAGGCAAAACTAGGAAAGGAATTCTTAGAAAGACTAAAGTAGAGGCAACTAAAATAAAAACTAATGGGATTACATCAAGCCATGCAGTTTCTGCACCGTGAAAGACTGTGAACAAAGTGAAGAGCCAATCAATACAACGGGAGAAAATATTTGTGAACTATACAACTGGCAGAAGATTAACATCCCAGTTCTATAAAAGGTTTACAAAACACAACAAAACAAATAATCCAATTAAAATCTAAATAAGGGGCAAAAACAGGCATTTTCAAAAAGAAAATTCAAATGATCAACAAACATGGAAAAAATGCTCAGGGTCACCAATCATCAGGGAAATACATATAAAAACCATGATGATATTTCATCTCACCCCTGTTGGAATGGATATCACACAGAAATCAGAAAATACACACTGGTGAGAATGTAGGGGGAAAGTACCCTAATCTACTGTTGGTGGGAATGTAAGCTAGTACAACCATTATGGAGACAGTATGGATATTCCCAAGGGATCTAAAAATAGGTCTACTACATGACCCAGACATCCCACTGCCAGGAATGTATTCAAACAAAATCAAATGACCATAGGAGAGAGTTATCTGTACCCCATGTTTATAACAGCTCAGTTCACAAAGCTAAGTCATGGAACCACTCCAAATGCCCACCACAAATGACAGTGTATACACACTATGGAATGCTGTTCAGCCTTATAATAAGAATGAAATCATGTCTTTTGCAACTGAATGACTCCAATTAGAAACTATTATGCTTAGTGAAATAAGCCAGTTTCAGAAAGATAAGCCTGTGTTTCCCCTAAACCGTGATAATTGATAGAGTGCAAAATTATAATCTGTATGAAAAAGATTGAAATCCTGGGATTTGATTATGGTTTACAGCTTTTGGCTATACTCCTGATAAATACCTGAATGTTTTTCCTACTTGCTATATGTTGAAATCTTTACTTAATGGAGTGTTGCGTCTATAACTGCAAAGTGGAATAAAAATAAGCCACTGCAAAATTTAGAAAATAAAAAGAAATAAGAGAAAGACACAAGGGAGGGTAAAACAGTGGTAGGCATCTCTTTGCTGCTAAATATGTGCTATGAAATAAAATTTGTTTCTATTATATCCCCCCAAAATAAAAATATTTAAAAATTATACTAGAAAATGGAAAAATCCAAATATAATTTAGGAACTAGTTTCCTATGTTCTCAAACCTTAAAGACATAGTATTTAAATTTATATTTGTCAGATTGAAAAAAAACAGAATAAAAGCACTTACCTCTACATAAATCATTATGCAAAGCCCCAATTCAATTTGATTGAGTTAAAATGTATGGTGACACTCTGCAAGTTTAGAATAAAACTACCTCCCAACACAGAAGTACTGCAATTTCCTCCGGTTTACCTGTCTATGTGCAATTAGAATTATGTGCTTGTATAGGACCCAGTCTTAAGGAAATGTCTGAAAGTTTCTCAGTCGTGAGAAATTACGTAGATGCCATCAGCAAGCTTTCTGGCAGTGACTACAAGAAAACGCTCATGGCTTCTGATGGTAGAGACAAAGCTCAATGTTTAATCAATAGACTGTGTTAGCTAACAGCTAGAAATATCCTCTGCAGCACACTTTGGCTCCCAGCAGGAACTCAGTCTTCCTGCTGGAAAGTTAGGAGATGCAGTGTCAACAGAGTGACTGGCAGTGCTCTCAACTGGGGCAAGCAACAGCTGCAGCTGGCCTCTTATGCAGATGTTCTCCACATCGGAGCCTGTGCCCATTCTTTATACAGGTGGCTTCTCCTGACCAGCTCCATTAGCAAGGATCAAACTCATTTTTCACCTTCCATGAGAAACCATTTAAGTTTGTATTTGTGATACACTTTTAAACTGACAAGTCTGGTGCTCTGATTATGACTATATGATACAATTTCAGCATTCCTTGCACATCACCACCAGGGACAGAAAAAATTTCCCTTTCTATTTACTGCTTGTTAAGTCTATATTTAGTGGAGGACAGATTGTGATTACAAGAAAATTCAAAGTATTTTATTATAAAAATTAGAATAATAAATAAGAAAGGAGGAGAATGGGACCATGCAATGTAGGGAAGGTAGGCTGCAGAGGATACTTAAGTTTTTACAACTGTAAGAACACACTTGGGCCCGGCGCGGTGGCGCAAGTGGTTAAGGTCCTCGCCTTGCACGCCCAGGATCCCATATGGGCACCAGTTCTAATCCCGGCAGCCCCGCTTCCTTTCCAGCTCCCTGCCTGTGGCCTGGGAAAGCAGTCGAGGACGGCCCAAAGCTTTGGGAACCTGCACCCGCGTGGGAGACCCGGAAGAGGCTCCTGGCTTGGGACCAGCATAGCATCGGCCATTGTGCTCACTTGGGGAGTGAATCATGGGACGGAAGATCTTCCCCTCTGTCTCTCCTCCTCTCTGTATATCCACCTTTCCAATAAAAAAAAAAAAAAAAAGAACACACTTAAAGTAGCACATGTACAGTGTACTTTTTTAGATTAAAAAAAATATTATAAATGAGCTACAAGCTACCGTGTTACCTTCAAAACCACCTAATAAAGAAAATTCTAACCGTGCAGATTCCATCTTTCACAAATATAATTTTGAAAAAGTATAAAATGGAAGCATGGGGGCATGTCTAGGTCCTCGCCTTGCATCTGTCATGACCCCATAGGGACACCAGTTTGTATCCCAGCTACTTACTTCCCATCTGGCTCCCTGCTTGTGCCAGGGAAAGCAGTCAAGGACATCCCAATGCCTTGGGACCCTCCACCCATGTGGGAGAGCAGGAAGAAGCTCCTGACTCCTAGCATCAGATTTCCTCAGTTCCAGCCATTGTGGTCACTCGGGGAGTGAGTCAGCAGATAGAAGATCTTTCTCTTTTTATCTCCTCTCTGTGTATCTGTTTTTTCTCTCTGTTTTCTCTTTAAAAAAAAATCATAAAGCATTGTTTTATTTTTAAAACATTATATGCTTTTCAGAACCTGAGGAAAATAAAATGAACCTAAATTTGATCTCATTTATTTTGTGCATGACAACAGATTCACTGACAGGAAATATACTCAAGGTCATTCAAGGACTGACCACTTAATGATAAAAAGTAGGATTTAAATCAAGTTTTGTATTTCAAATCCAGAGTATGTGCCAAAAGATCATACAGCTTTGTTTCATAACTTTCTGATAAATAATAAATATGGGATGCCAAAACACAATCAATACATATTAAGTAAAAATTCCAAGCTTTATATTTAGAAACTGCAAGGACATATCACAAACTTTTACTCAAAACTCAATTTTCTCAGGAGAATGACATTGTTTGGGTTTTAAATATCATTTAACTCTTGAGTTTTACTGTTTTATTTTTTTTTAAGCTGATGTCTATCATTGGAGATGCCAAATAAAACACATCAACAGAAATTAATAGGCAATGGAACTTGATGAAGTCTCCCAGAGAATGTTCTATGATGGAAGTTTGGCAACAGTTTCTGTGATTAATCACAATAATGCACAAATACTTAGTTCCAGATAAACTGGCTTAGTCCTTCTTTGGAGAATGTTCCTCTCCCTCTCCTTTACTATTTCCTTTTAAGAAGAAGAAATACTTACTCCAATCTCTTCATATTTTTTGAAATTATGTCTTTTGAAATCCCATTTTTTTCCAAGAAAATTTCTCAAACCTTCAAAGGTAGTGGTCTTCTCTAAATTCCAGTGCATCTTTATATTTGCAGCACTGAACACCAGACAGTGTGATATTTAGCCCATGTCATACATTTCTCAGACCTTCAACATTACAAAATTAACACTTCCATTTCATTCTAGAAGATGGAGTGGGGTCTGAGGCAGGATAGAGGCAGTAGTAGAAAGAGGGCAGCCAAAGAATATTCTTTGCTATTAGGTAGAGGGAAATCACAGCAGATATTAAGTACATTAGAAACAAGCATACTTTAAAAATTCAGCCAATAAGTGGATCATTGGTTACACATGCTTAAATGGTATTCCTCCATGAATAAGGGATACTTTTAGTCTTCCTGACTTGGCTAAAACAAGCAGGTAAGAATGGAAAATATTTTTGAAACATTCAAATAAAATGAATCAACACATAAAATCCATTATTTAAAATTTTCCTTCTGTCTTTCTTATGTTTTTTCTTCTTTTCCTTCTTTATTTATTTACTGGAAAGTCAGATTTACAGAGAGGAGAGACAAAAATATCTTCATCTGCTGGTTTAATCTCCAAGTGGCCAGAGCTGAGCTGATCCAAAATCAGAAGCCAGGAGCCTCTTCCAGGTCACCCACTTGGGTGCAGAAGTCCACGGCTTTGGGCTTCCTCCACTGCTTTCCCAGGCTACAAGAGGGGAGCTAAATGGAAATGGAGCAGTCAGGACATAAACCAGCTCCCATGTCAGATCCTAGGACACACAAGATGAGGACCCCAGCCACCAGACCACCGTGCTTGGCCCAAAGTCCATTCTTTATAATAAAAGTAAAAGTAAAAAGCAAAATTTGTTTCAATTTCAGTATGTAATTGGCTAAAAATTGTCTTCAGGGCTGTCACACTAGAATGTAGGTTAACCTTCTACCTGCAGTGCTAGCACCATATGGGCACCAATTTGTGTCCCAGCTACTCCACTTTCATCTCCAGCTCCCTGCTTATGGCTTGGGAAAGCAGTGTAGGATGGCTTAAGTCCTTGGACCTCTACATTGCTATGTAAGGCCTGGGAGAAGTTCCTCTGGCACCTGAAACAGTTCAGCTCTGGCCATAGCAGCCATTTTGGGTGGGAATCAGGGGATGGAAGATTTCACTGTCTAACTTTTTTTCTTTTTGATTATTGTTACTATTGTTTTCCATGATACAGTTTTCCAGTATAGGGATTCCTCTCTTCTCATCCTCCCTCCTCTATCCCTGCTCCCACCAATTATCCCCAATTTATCACACCAGTACAGTCCTTTAGTAACAGTATAATTCTGACTTTAAATAAATCTTAAAAACCTGTATTCTATTTTTTTAGCCAATTATGAAACTTCATCCTTAAGTAAATACAATAAGAACATTATTGACCATTAGTCAATATGCAGTGACTAGCATGTGATTTCCCACTAAAGTTAACCAGAGTCTTCTAGAGGAGGTATTATTTTCCCTTCCACTTACAATGTTAGCTCTAGATGTTATGAAATCAGGATTCTAGAGAGAACATGAACAAGACACAATGTTTCTTGTAGGTAATTTTGTCCATTTTGTTTTCTGTTGAGAAAAACAAAAAGCTTTCTTGTGACTATATGAAATATTCAGTAAATGAGACTAATAATTAGAATTCAAAATTAAATACAGACCACAAATATTAATTTTAAAAATTATCTTACAATCATACATTGTTATGGAAAGATCTTAATACATTGCAAGAATACTTTTTTAATTTATTAATTTTTATTTTTGATGATTTTTATATAGTTGATTAGGGTGATTAGGGTCAAGGACTATAGGAAGGTGGATAAGATTATCATTTTTTCCTTCCTGTATCTGGGGGAAGAGGGGAGACAAGGAGAGAAGCCACACCCAGCCTCCCAAACGCCTCTGCATCCCTGGATGGAGGACAGCCATCTGATACCACCCCAGCGTCCCTGATGTGGGGCATGCTCCAAGGGTCCTGCTCAGGAGCTTTGGATATGTCAACAGTTTTGAATTACTGCTGATCTCACTGCTCCAAGCATGAAGAAATATGTCCGGAATCTACTGGCTGACATAGTTCACCTTAGAGTCTCTGTCCAGTTATTCACTACCAACACTTGGCTGGGGAGGTTGGTCAATTTATTTTGTCTTCCATCCTCTGTTGTGGTACCAAGTGTCCTCTGTGGAGTCCAATGTACTGTCACATTCTCCATGTGCACCTGGATATGCTATCCATTGCTCTGTTAAAGCCACTAAAGCCCAACTGTTTCACATGCACTCCATGGTCAGACCATGGAACCTGCAATTCTCTCCATAGTTGAGGTTCTGAGTCCAGCAATTCAGTTGGAGGGATCCCCAAAGAAGCTTTATCTGAGGTGATCCCAGACCTTATTCTGTGTGTTCTTGCCAATACAGGGTCCAGCACTGTCTGATGCCCAATCAGCTTATGCACATGCTGCAAGTATAGTAGCTCTGTCATTGAGTGTCCCTCAGGACTCGTTCCTTGCCTATACACACTGTGGGCTTATCCATGAATATCCTTAGGCAACAATTCCACACCCCCAATATCCCAGAGCTTGTTGCTGGGCAGCCAGCAGGTGGAGCCAGCTCTGTTGTTGTTCTGATCACCCGCAAGCCCATGATTCACCCACTGTTTGGCAGCAGTGCATGGAGAGCTAGATTCCCCAGCAGGAAGCCTGGCCAGGCACGGGTTCTCCCAGACACAGCCACATGGTTAAGAGATTCAGACTCCCACATATCTGAGCAAACTTACCTGGACTCCACTGCAGAAATATTTTTGCTTGGAAAAAAATACAAGCTCCTTATCAAAGTCAAATTTCAAGCTAATTATGTGAGGCAGTGGCAAATTTTGGGTTTGCTATAGCCTCCAAATCCTGTTTTGTTGATTTAGACTGCAGCTAAATACTAGCACGAGATAAAATTTTCCTACCACTTATACCTGCTGACAGAGCAGTTTCCTTTATGGGCAAAATGTGCTGACCTTTGGAGCTCTACTACCTGTCCTTTCAAAAAAGGGGCAATGTTTTCAAATCTGAAGACACTCACAGTTGTTCAGCTAGTTGACTAATCATGTCTGAGATTTTCTTCTCCAAATAAAGGTAATCCCAGAACTAACTGTTTTAAGTAGCACAGCTAGGAATTTTGGAAAAGTCTTTTCATCACCAAATTTCACAAAATTTTGAGCTTTACCTTCAAATTAGAATTGGATATTCTTCACTCACATTTTTCTATGGAGCTTTGCACCTGATGTGTGACATGCTGCAAATACTGTGAATAGTCACCTGAAATGCATTCTAGGCTCCACCTTAACAAGTAAGTGGGGGCTTTAATCAGCCTGCATGAGATCTCGTAAACATGCAGGCCTAGAGGATCAAATAAATTAATGTAAAGAATTAAACACAAATTTAATTAATACAAATTTAAGTTCTGGTTAGCTTTTCTTTGTAATTAGTCCCAACATTATCAAAATCTTCAGTTATACAAGAACAAGTGTACGAGGTCTCAGCATACATAATGTCATCATAAGGACTTTGTTTTGCCAAATGGAGCACATTGATAATTGGTCATAAAATCCAGCTCTATCTACAGAAATCTTGATTCTATTGTCAGTTTCAGTTTTTTTCTTCCATTTCACTGTTTATGGCCAAGAAATTTTATTCTTGGTCAAGACCAATTTATGAGACCTGGGCAAGTTACCTAGTTTTTCAAGATCCTTTCCCAAATAGTATAGTGGGGGAGTAGAAAATGAGGCAAAAGAATAAGCCAAAATAGATTCTTACAGATTTCCCATTTTAGAAAACAGCCATAATTCTCGATCTCTAGAACACCTTAGCTTAAACAGAGAGAAGCTCTGCTAGTCTCATGCTTGATGTACTCAGATTTCTACATCAAAGTATATGGGGGTGCAAAGACTCTGGTTCGATACAGAATTTTTGCAGCTTAGTTCAAAGTACAATAGAATTCTGATTTTAAATGTTTGAAGATTTTGCAGGAGCAATAGATTAAAGATTAACACATATGAGGTTTCCAATGGCTATTTGAACTACTGATGCACTTAAAGATACACTCAAACCTTTATCAGCAAAGCATCATTCTCGAAAGTAAATTAATTAATTGACAGGACAAAGTCTGCACCTCAAGCACAAGACCTTGGAAGAGTCATTTCTACACTTTCTTTTTAGGGGGTAGAATACTGAAAATGTTTACCATCTATTACAGGGTTATTGTAAGAATAAAATAACAAAGTGGGACTCAGGCCAGGGAGTCTCATGCCCAGATCCCTGACACCAGCCACCACATGCGCGTAGTGAGCTGTCCCCAGACCTGCCTGGGCTCCAGGGGCTGCTCCCTCCGGGGTGAGTACACCAAGGGGGGGAATCTCCATGACTGGGCAGACCCAAAGCCCACCCACCACCCTCATTGAGTGGTGGATGGGATTGGGGAGGGGTGCGACCTTGGGCTTGGGGGTTTAAACTTCCTGCAGCCTGCCAGCTGCTGGTGGGTCTCAGGAGGGGGCATCTCATGCCCGGATCCCTGATGCCAACCATGGCATGCACATGGTGAAGAACTGTCCCCGGGCAGCCAGCATGCCATTTGGTGCCAGACTCCATCTGCTGGCTGCCCGGCCTAGACCTCTGGGGTTCTGATTCTTTCAATCGCTGCTTAGGTAGCTCCAGTTTGAACCCACTGAGCTTCTAGGACACGAATCAATCCAAAAGATTCCCAATGACAGTTACTCTACCTTTGAAGAACTTGTAATCACTGAACAATGCTGAGCACCGAACACCAGTCCATGCAAAAGCTAAGGCTTGGGGCTTGTCCAGCAAGATCATATCCTATTATCTGACATGATGATGGATCAGGAGACGGGTCACATTAGGCAGGGCCATGACATTAACCAGCACTCGAGAACCATATCCGGGGGTAGATTCTGTGGGGAATATAGGGCCAATCTCTGGAAATTCTAGCCCCACTGGTTAGCTCAAGAGCTGGGATGGTGATAGACTAAGCTAGGTGTGACCCAGGAGCCTGCCATCACTCACAGGTAAAGGAACTGACAACAGTCTGGACTGGTCAAGGCAGCAACACCCAAATGTACATTCTGAATAGGATATGGGGTGGGGTGGGCCGGGCTGCAACATTCACCAGCTCATACAAAGCCAAATGAAAGGCCAGACTTTGCTGGTCACTGGCCTAAAACCCAATGGCATGTATGAGAACTGGGTCTGGGAGTGGATCAAGTGGAGGAACTTGGGAAACTCCCCTGGCGAGTCATAGCTCCCACTGGTGAACATGTGGTCCAGACCTGGGGGTTGGACAAGCTGGACAAAGTAGCTCCAACAGTTGGCTAATGTGTGAACTGGTAATGGAACAGGGTAACCAGGCAGAATTGAGCAAATATTAGCCAACAAGCAAAACTAGAAATCAGGATGGAACACAGGTCATACTGAGCTCTTGCACCTACTGGTCTGCATGAGCCAGGAACGCTAAGGCAGAGGTCACAGGTGAGGGGCTCTGCCAAGCTGAGTCAGAGCAACCATTGGTATGTGCATAATCTATGGCTGGGAACAGGCCCAGTGGGGAGCTAAGGGGACACCCTAATTGCATTGATGTTCCCACCAAGGGGCATGTGGGCTGGAATGGGGGCTGCGTTCTGATCAGGATATGGTTGTAGTCTCCCTTGGCACAAGTGTGGACTGGGAATGGAAGCATCAAGCCAGGCCAGACTCCAACACCTTCTGGTGTCCTGGAGGACCAGGGTAGATGTGGGACGGACTAGGCTAGGTCTCAACCCCCACTGAGCCACATGTGAGCTGTATGTGAGTATGGACGAGCTGTGGCTGGGTTGAAACATTCAACAGCAAGGAACAGTTTGGGTTGAAGGCGAGTCAGGAAAAGCCACTGTTCCTGCTAGGACAGGAGGTGAACTGAGTAGGGCTGGCTCATGGTCCCACTGGTATATGCAAAATCTGGCATTGGGAGAGATTCTGATGGAAGAGCCTGGGCAACTCCTCTGGCAGGACATAGCCCCTGCAGGTAAGTGCAAGAAGCACAATAGTAAACAGCCCAGAACAGGCAATGGAAAGTTCCCCACTGGCATACATTTGGCAGGGGTCGGGGCAGACCAGGCTGAATCAGTTCACGTCGTCCACTGACAAATCTGAAGGCCAAAACAGAGTGTGGGTCGAGCCAGGTTCGGTGGTGACAAAAACCAGTGCACAATACAGAATGCCAAGGTGAGGTGACCTGTACCAGATGTGGCTGCAGCACCCAACCAGCACACGTGAGAACCAGGAAGGCAGGGGGCAGAGCTGGCAGGGTGAGCAGCGGGGGGTGGGGGGGTAGGGTGTGGGGTGGCGTTCCCCTGCTGGACAGCTACTCCCACTGGGGAGCATGAGCTGGGATGGGGACAGACCAGACTAAGCATGGCTACAACACCTGTGGGCCTCATGTGGCCTAGATCAGGGAAAAGCCAGGCTGGGCAGAGTATTCCTAATGGTGCAAACAAAATCAGAGTGGTTGAGGGTTGGTGCTTAGCCACAGCATCAGCTGGCAGAAGCTAGCACTGGGGGCTAGTTCTGTCAAGTTAAACCACAGAACCACCTAGAGAGTGCATAATTCAGGAGTGAGAGAGACCTGGGAGGGAAATAGTGGGCTCTTCCCTCTTGGGTTACCACTCCCACGGGAGGGGACGAAAACTAGGACAGGGGCTGGGATGGCTAAACAGACACGTAATAACATCTATGTGGGCTGCATAGTGGAGCTGGTTAGATGGACCTAAGTTTTAAAACCCATTGACACGTATGAGAGCAGAATGGGATGTGGGACAGACTGGACTACTCTGTTGCACAAACTGGCAAACCAGGGTAGGGGGCGGGCCTGCTGCGGGTTATTGTGGGTCACTCCAACTAGGGTGCAGCTCCCACTGGTTTATGCAAGGGCCAAGTACGTGCTGGGCAGAACCAGGCTGGATTGCAACACCCATTGGTTCTGGTGCAAGTCAGGGCTGAAAACAGAACTGGCCCAGCAATTGCAACCAACAGCTGATCTGGGCAATGGACTATGCCAGGCCCTGTACCTGCTAGTACAGACAAGAATCTGGTCTGGGAACACCTCATACGAAGGTTCTTTGGGGATTCCCCCAATTGAGCTTCCAGACTCAGAACCCTAACCATCAAAAGACAGAAGACAGAACAAGTCAATCAACCACCTCAGCTATATGTTGGCAGTGAAATACTGGGCAAATGGAAACTATGATGGACTATGTCAATCAGTGGATTCTTTAACGACCTCATCGTGCTTGGAGTGGCGGGAATGGCAGCAATTCATAACTGGTGAACTATCAAAACCACTTGAGCAAGAATCTCGGAGCATGTCCCACATCCGGGACCTGGGGTGGGTGGGAGACTGGGTGGGGCTTCTTCCTCAATATCCCCTTTACCTCAGATACAAAAAGGAAACAATATGGAAATGATAGTCTTACCCACTTTCCTATAGCCCTTGAACCTTTTTACCCTAATTAACTATGTAAAGATTGTCAATAATATAATAAAAAGTGGGAAAAAAAGAATAAAATAACAAACCCAAAGTGAGAGCTTGAAAAATTAAAACATCTTCTATAATATATATTAAAACAGAGTTTACTGAGTGTCAAAAGAGATTCTTAAGTGTTAGGTATAAATTAAATAGTTAAATAAATATCAAATTTGAGCTTTTATCATAACCAGTTTTTAAATTGTTTTAAGTTTTAAAGTCACTGTGTGCCCTTGATTTTTGAAGTACAGATATTACTTATTTTAAGACACTTTGTCCTGGCGTGGTGGCCTACTGCCTAAAATCCTTGCCTTGAACATGCCAGGATTCCATATAGTCACCAGTTCTAATCCCGGCAGCCCTGCTTCCCATCCAGCTCCTTGCTTGTGGCCTAGGAAAGCAGTAGAGGACGGCCCAAAGCTTTGGGACCCTGCATCCGCCTGGGAGACCTAGAGGAGGTTCCTGGCTCCTGACTTCTGATCAGCACAGTACTGGCTGTTGCGGTCACTCAGGGAGTGAACCATCAGGTAGAAGATCTTTCTGTCTCTCCTTCTCTCTGTATATCTGACTTTACAATAGAAATTTTTTAAATCTTTAAAAAAAAAAAAAAGAAGACATTTTTGGGTGAGTAAGTATGAAGAAAATTCTATTTAAAATGCTTGTAGCCATTATGAATCAGACCTGTCTTGCAAGTTCTTTCTCACCCATCACATTCTTTCTGTATACAAACATTACTGATTGAGTTTCCTGCAACTTCGCATACTCTGAGTTTCAAGAATCTCTTGGTGAAGTCTTTTAGTTCCACACATGTATAGGAGCCTATCCTCTACAAACAAGGGATATTTTGACTTCCTCCTTTGCATTTGTCTTTCTGTCATTTCATTATCTCATTAAAACTCCTAAAATTATACTGATTGGTAATGATGATATCAGGCATCTTGTCTAGTTTGGAATCTTAGAAGGAGTTGCTTTCAACTTTTCCCCATTTGATATGATTCTGATGTGGGTCTATCGTATATTACTTTGTTAGATTAATTTAGCCAAGGATATAAAAGGCTCTACAATTAATTATATAACATAAAAACAGAAGAGACATAGGAAATAAAAAAATCTTCTATGTTCATAGAGTGAAAGCATTATTATAGCCAAAATTTCTATGCTACTCCCAGGAATTTATAACTTCAATGTGATCACAGCCAAAATACTGAAGACATTCTTCTGAAATCTAGAAAAAATGACTAAAATGAAATTTCAAGAGACCCCAAACAGCTCAATCAACGCTGGACATTAAAAATGAAACTCAAGTCATCACAAAATTGTTGTTTAAGATACTTTACAGGAAAACCATAGTCAAAACTACCTAGCACTGACCCAAAAATAAATATGTGGACCCTTGGAACAGATTAGACTCCAGAAATTGATCCATGCAGCCACAACCAATATTTCTCTGGGAAACAAGCTAAAAATATCTGGAGACAGGTGAATCTCTTCAATAAATGGGATTCTGAAAACCAGATCTCTGCACGCACATATATGAAACAAGATTCCTCCTACATCAAAAGACAACAAGATTCCTCCTATACAAAAGACAACTCACAATGGATCAGGAAAGAGCAAATGGCAGTGAAGACAAATATTGGGTAATTGCCTTTTTCTTCTTCTTGAACACCATCGCACCCAATTCTCTTATCTACATGATGATGATTCTCCCTTTCTTTGCCCCCATTTTTTTCTTTTTAAACACTTCCAAGTTCTGGGTTATCTGTATGTGTGTTAACACAACCTTTAAGGAGAACAAGCTTTGTTCATAGAAAATCTCTTCTTAGAATAAGTAGGAGATCTATTTTGCATTTATCCCAGCAGGTTCAGAAGTGAATCCAAGGCTGGAAAGCATGCAATGGTAAACATCCTGATTCATTATTCATTAGGTTACATAACTGCTTAACTGCTTTTAAATGAAACTAGTCTGATTGTTTAGATAGATAAAAATAAAACAAAAGAAAAGAAAAAGATAAGAAAATAGAGACGGTCTCCCTCCATCCCTGTCTCTCCTTCCCCCCCTTTTTGCTGCTGGAAATTGGATTGCAATATACGCAAGATGAAAGCATCAACAGATACTCAAAACCCCTACCATGTTGAGAGCTCATGAGGACCTCAGTGTCACTCACTGTTCACCTCAGCCACCATGTTAGCTGGCCTATCTGGTGAAATACCTGCTTTGATCCTTTTGTTTATCATCTAGGCACTTAAACAGACAAGCTGGACTTCTGATAGGGGCACCACTTAAGTGCAGCTGCTTTCCCCAGTCCCTTTATGAAAAATATCACATGGAATATCCTGATTCCTTAGGCAATTGCTCCTAAGAAATTGGGAAGGCTTAACCTTGTTTCCTCCAGTATAACAGAAAAACATACTTACTCTAGATTCACAATGTATTTCCAGACCACTTTTATAGATTTCTAATCATCTATGATCTTATCCATTATTCTAGAGTATCAGAGTTTACCATTTAGAATTCATCTCAAAGCTACCAGGACTTTCCTTTTTGTAGCGATCATTTTTCCATATTTTTCTATTTTCCTTCCCATTTTGTTCCCAGGTTTTATTAAAGCTCTATTTAATTTTTATTTGAAAGGCAGATTAAGAGAGAGAGCAAGAGAGATAAAGAGATCTTCCATCCACTGGTTCACTGTTCACTTTCCCAAATAGTCTCAATGAATTTTGATTGAAATATCTATGAACCCAATTTGAAATCTACATTTTCTTAGCTGCTTCCTTTGCTCCTATGAAAATAAAACTGCTGGCCAGTAAGACATAGGAAGACATCTGCTGAATCCTCAGGGAATTTTTTTCCTTATAGAGACTCTATCCCTCACCTCTGTCCCTTCTGACTATTTGTCTGAACCAAAGAAACTTCAAATAATACATTAGATGAAGGGAACTATCAGAATAGGGTTAGAAGTCACCTATTTAAGGTTTATGTAGGGCAGTCATGTTTCTCATGGCATATAAAACTGCTACAATTTAAGGTGCTTTATTTACAAAGTAGAAGACTGTAATTCTATGTACTATAATATAAACATTGGTTAGCCTATGCTAAAATTCCTCCGGTCAAAGTGACAGAAAAAAGATGGAATCCCATTCTATCCTTTTTTAAAGATTTATTTTTATTGGAAAGGCAGATCAGATTCACAGAAAGATCCTCCCTCCACTAGCTCTCTCCTAAAATGGCTGCAAAGGCCAGTGCTGAGCTGGTCCAAAGCCAGGAGCTTCCTACGTGTCTCCCATATGGGTGCAGGATTCAAAGGCCTTGGGCTATCATTTACAGCTTTCCCAGGCTACAAACATGGAGCTGAATAGGAAGGGCAGCAGCCAGAACACAAACCGACAACCTTGTGGGATCCTGATGCAAGCAAGAGAAGGATTCAGCCACTGGACAAGACAATGGGTCCCACTTTAAAGTGCCAAACACAATCATGCCACAAACACAAGAGGGAGCCCTTCTCATTGTCACATACACAAAAACTCCTCTCAGCTCAATTTAATCTTAAAATGAAAATTGGCTAAAAACTGATATTTTTTAATGTTTCAACTGTAAAATGTGGACAAAGACAGCTTGATGATCACCAGAATTTCTAGAAAGGGTGTTGTCAAGGGCCAGCATTGTATACTACCATAGCTGAGGAATCAATAGCAGATTGCCAAAATATCTGGATTCCTGACACCAAGATGAAACACCAAATGGAGTTCCAGGCTCGCGATTTCTGACTGGCTCAGTCTCAGCCGTGGAGGCCACTTGGGGAGTGAATTCACGGATAGAAGAACTGTTTCCCTCCTCGTCTCTTCCTCTGTACTCTGCCTTTCTAACAAGTAAATCCTTAAATAAAATTAAATCAAAGAGTGGTTTCCTGCTAGGGGCATTTCTCAGCCTTTTATTACATTTTATCTCCTCTCCCCCGAAATACAGCCAGCTGGGTGTCATTTCTGGGGGAAAAAAGTAGGTGCGATTCTTCATTGACTCATTTTCCATTTGGAAGATGGCTCTGAAATCCTCCTGTCTAGAGAAGCCACAGGACTGTACTTTGCTGAATCCATGGACGTGCATACAGATGGCAACTGCCAGCCAAGCTTTGCAGGAGTTGGCACTACAATGTGCTAAGCTAACATGACTTTGGGATATAGTTCTTGTGGAACTTGGTGTTTATTAGAAAAGGGAAAAATGAAAATCTCACATTTTATCAAGTTAAACTTGGAATAATTAAAACTTTCCAATAGATATAGAGTACGTCTTCTGGCAGTGGGTTAAATTTGGACATTAAAATGGAAATTTATGGAAAGAAGTTTTATTTTCCCTTGAGCTTATGACATAAAATTCTTATCTGCCCAATTAAAAAAAATTACAGTCTCCATTTAGACTACATATAGTTTGATTTTCTTCAAAGATTTTCCCATATTTATTTCTCTAAGATAGTGAATAGTACATTTTATGTAGGTTTTCAATGAAGAGGCAAATCTTGAAAAAACAACTGTTTTTCAACAAAATTCTTTCAAGGTATTTCTGATTTGGGTTCAGAAGAAGTTATCTTTTGTATAAAAGCTGGGTTTGATAAAAAGTAAGACGAATACAACTTTTCTAGAACTAGAGGGTTTTTGTTTCTGCCTTTAATTCCAGGCTATCCAGTGATCCTCTAAAAGCCTACAGCAAGGTTTTGGGGTGGAGCAGAAACCTTATTCCTGGTTCTTTTAAGGATACCAGCATTATTCCTTGGACCAACATGGAAAAAAAAAAGGAGACCTGGTTTAGATACATTCATGTAACCGAGTTGAAAGTGTTTAAGACTGTCCATGGACTGGCTAAAATGAGCTCCCTGGGTCTTAGTACATCTGATTCTTGCAAATTAGCTGAGAGAACAAGAACAATAACAATGCATTACTATTTTACTTAGTAACTGCTGATACTTCAAGGGTTAAGGTTTCAATTTAGAACATATTTTTTCACAGTCTCTTCAGAAAGGAACAACTCTAGATAGCCCAATTTGGAAACGGGGGACATGGAGTAAAACACAGGCACCAAATTATTTTCTTTTTTCACTTAAAAATTTATCTAAGTTTTCTCTTTGCATCTATTTGACTGCAACATAGTTATATAAATTATCCAGTAATGTTCGAACCTAACTATCAAAAGCAGGACACTAATCACCATTCTGTACTTAGTTTATTAGCTTCTACATGAGGAAAGAGTATGCTTGCCTTTTCCTGTGTCTGGCCTACTTCACTGAGCATGGTGCCTTTATTACCAACACCGGAAGAAATGGCAGGGTGGAGGGAGTTTGGCTAATGGGTACCAAATCAGATTTAGCTTGAAGTGTTACATAGCATGTATGGTGGCTATAGTTTTAGTTTTTGTTTTATGCAAAAATAGAATTTCAAGGCTCCAATCAAAAAATAATGTAAAGGATGGGAAAATGTGGATTACCAGGAATTGATTGGAATTTTTATATGAAAGACACTCTCACCCATAAAGTATTAAATTTTTAAATAAAATGTAATAATTAGAATATGACCAGAACTAAGACAACTGAAACACAGTCACTGTACAGCATACAGAATGAACTAAATGACGTCATAAAGCAGCAGACAAACTCCAATGATAAAACATCCTACATAAAATATTAGCCTGGTCTAATCAATCAATAAACCATTATTTCCAAAAGACAGACTCAGAGACACAGCAACCCAATGAAATTTCTGGATTTAAATTGCATCATTTAGATAAATACTGTAAAATAATCATATTATTAGAGACAACTGTGATTATAGAATGAATAATTATTAACAATATTAAGGAATATTAGCTTTATGTTTTTACAAGTAAAAAGAATTTTCTACAGAATTGGATATAAAATGAAAAGACTTCTTTTATTCTTTAAGATGTTATTTTTAAGAGACATAAATAGGAACAGAGACCTCATTGCTGCTAGTTTGTTGCCCAAATGGATTTTTTTTTTAATTATTACAAAGGCAAATTTACAGAGAAAAGGATAACCAGAGAGAAAGATCTCCCATCCACAGGTTCACTCCCCAGTTTTCCCAGGCCACAGCAGGGAGCTGGATGGGAGATGGAGCAGCCAGGACACAGACCAGTGCTCATGCAGGATCCCAGCACATGCAAGACAACAATTTAGCCACTAGGCTACTTACTGTGCTGGGCCCGCTACAATGGTCATTAACAGCCTAAGCTGAGACATGTTGAAGCAACGATCCTACATCCAGATCTCTAACACAGATAGACTGGAATCTCGCGTACTCAGACTTTCTTCCCCTTGCTCTCCAAAGTTCCTGGATTGAAAGGGAAGCAGTGAGGTTGTTGCGATATCTTAACTAGCTAATCCTCCACCTCCAGGTACCATAATCCCATATGGGTGCCAGTTTGTGTTTTGGCCACTCCACTGCTAATCCAGTTTCCCGATTATGACCTGGGAAGACAATGGAAGATGCCCCAAAGCTTTGTGAAGCTGCACCCATGTGGGAGACAAAGAAGTAGTTTATAGCTCCTGATCAGTTCAGCTCTGGCCATGGCAGCCATTTGGGGAGTGAACCAGCAGATAGAAGATCTTTGTCTCTCCCTCTCTCTGTAAATCTGCTTTCCAAAAAAAAAAAAAAATCTTAAAGAAAGGAGAGCAGCTGGAGCTCAAGCCAACACACCAATATGGACTGAAAGTGTTAGTGGCTTACACTGCTGTGCACCAATGCCCAGGCTTTTAGTCCTTTGAAATATAAATCATCATTACACTGTCTAATCATGCTGAATTCCTGGAATTTTTCCAAGTAGCCAAAACTACTTACTAAGAAAGAATCTGAAGGGGGAACGGGGATAAACTCCCCTTCATTCTAAAAACAGAACCCCTGTTTCATTTGGCAATGGTCTCATTTTAAAATATTTATTTAAAACTGCCCTGCAGAAAGTCTCACAGATGTGATCCATAAGGTATCAAAGACGATATAGGAATCTTCTGGGCAAGCTTTTGAAGCTGACTCAGCTGGCACCTGCATTGTAACTTTTGCTTTTCCTACCTTCCTACCTAAAATGTAATCTGGAAATCAGGGATGATACAACAATCTTGAGAACATGAAGACAAAACAAAAAACAAACAAACAAACAAAAACAACCCACATAGGCTAAAAAAAAAAAAAAATTGTGAGGAAGAAAAGTAAGTGCAGGATCCCGAGGACTGTGGGCCTTCCTAACCCACCTGGAGCCTACTTCCAAGTTAAGGTCAGCTGAAACAAACGAAACTATCATTAAGCTGTGAGTGGTCGCCTCTCAGCCAAACCTGTATCAAATTAGCCAAATTGGGAGAAATTCAAGATATGTTTCTAAACTTTGTGAAGTTTTTATAAAATTTCCAAATACTTCAAAAATATTTATCTTGGCAATTAAGTATATACTAATACGTCATTTGGATGCAGTCCTTGGATGAATCCGCCAAAGAATTCAGCCAGGCCATGGCATATACAGTTTCTACCCGTAAACATACATGAACATTTTTTATTCCTCAACTTATTTATTTGTCCAAACATTTGCTGAGGGCGCAACAAACATTGTGCTATAAGCAAGGATGCAAGGATGAAAACCACAGTGCCTGACCAGAAATGGCCGTTTACAAAATGGAAACACACTGGATGCTTTCTAACGCATTCTATTTCTATTTATTTGCATCCATTGTATTGTTTAACTTACACACCTTGATCACCAAAAGACAAAGAAGCCTCATACCACAATCTTCATCAACAAGATAAAGGGTTTGAACCATCATCAAATCTCTAGACCATTCAGAACATGGTTTCACAATCTAAGACTATTGTACTAACATGTTTGTTACAGTTACAAGAAATGGATGGAGAAAAATTCCTTATTCTACCTGCTACAGAACTTGTTTTTCTAAAATCAGACTATGGCTGAAAGCAGATACTAGGGCTAGTTCATTCTGTTTCAACTTCATGAGGGGAAAACAAACAAACAAAAAACCTCTACATCAAACCTTTGTGGTAGTATCACAGGACAACTGCTCACTATAGTATGGTGGCAAAACACCACGTAAACATCAGGAAAACTACTTTCCAACACTTTTTTCCCTTTGTGCCAGCTAAGGTATGCCAGTGAACTTCTTTTGGGTGGAATTAGATTGTTGTGCTCTTTCATAAACCTAAATTCTCTGATTTCATCATTCTATTCTCAGGGCAATGCTTTCCAGCTAAGAACAAAACATTAACATTATTTTTAAATGATGCATGATTTCTTTGTTGCCTCAGGAATTCTATATCTTAGTCCACATCTCATATAAAACTAACTTTATATATTATTTAGCAACATACGGTCATCTTATATTAGTAACACCGAATCATTGTACTCACAATCATCGGAGGACTGGAGCTGTTATTCCTGGAGTTGTTATTCCTGGAGTTGTTAAAGGCATAACTTGAATTGCACACATTTAAGATAACTGAATGAAAATTAGATGGAGAGTGCATTATTTTTAATTTGCTGCTTAAAGTATTCTCCAGATGTCCAAGTCTACCAAAGCTTATCTGGAAAGCAGAGTGACCCGCTTGCTCCCTGCTCAGGAACTGTTCTTGGCAGCTACAAATTGATCCATTATATACAAAACCTGGTGTTGCAATCAGACCTTGTTTTGCAGTATAGCTAACAGAAGTAGCCGATTAGCACACCTGACATTCCTCTTTGAACCAGTGTGGATAGGTTCCCAGTTTTCTTACCTCTTGCACGATAAATTGAGAAGTCAAAGCATATGAAACACAGTTTAACCCATCACATTTTGAATGCTACACATGAGTAAAAATCCCTCTTCTTGCCTGAAACAAGATGTTTAAGGAACATAAGCATTTTTACAAATTCTTTAGTTATCATCCTGTGAAACAAATTCTACTCCCAACTGTTATTATAATCATTACACATTCATATTTTCCCCTGTACTCACCATGAGAAGTTAAAAACAGGCTAACGCTCTCCACAGCAGCCTTTGTGCTATTATTTTGCTTTACCAGCCCCTTCACTTTAGATGTCAGGACTACTACTGGACTTCATAGATAGACGATCATTCTTTTAGGTCTCTGCAAACACTGAAGGAAGCGCCTCACATTTGCTGAAAGATACAGATTTTGTGCTTCTGGTCATTACACACACACACACAGCCCAGTTTCTGAGCTATTCTTAACTCTCCTTCTGAAACAGTTCAAAAGAGGAAGACAAGAAAGACTTCATCATCTCCATACAAACTCCCAGGCTGCCGCCTGCCTGCTGCTGCCAACACTTCTTACTCCTCCTGGTGATGACATTCAGCAAGCTCCTCAGCACTGATGCTTCGTTATGTAAGGCTGTCTAGGTCAAGTGTAGGAGACACACTGCTGGCCTGAGGAAACTCATGGGACTGTTCCTTCTGATTAACATTTCAGGGGCTATGGAGACTGAAGGAAGCTGAGCTTTTACTACATCTTTTGGGGGTAAATATTTTTGCATGATTCAGTTGTTTATATACTATAATCTTGGCAGAATCCGATCAGCCATGCTGAGATGTGCAGGGAAAAAATTTTTGAGATCCCAGTTATTTCAGCATGCTTGACAAAGCACCACAAGTCATCCAGTAATCCTAGCTTTAAGACACTGAGTAAATAAACTATAAATTAGAATTTGCTTAACAAGTATCATCTCTAACCAGCAAGGAACAAATGTTGATTTGATTTTTAGATACTGTATACAAATATTAGGATAAGAGTTGTTGTAGGAGAGTATTTTTAGTTTTAGCTTGTAATTGGAAGATTCACTGCAGTTCTTGGCTGTTATAAATTGCCCTTGTCTCTGATTGTAAATTTGCTTCCTGTGTGATGAGCTTTGCATATGTTTCTGCCTGCATTTTCTTCTGTTAGTGATTGCTGTGATGCTTTAAAGTGATAACAGAGCCTGTAAGACCTGGCAGCTGAAGGACTTCAATAATGAAGCCTGCCTGCATGGTTGCCAGGTGAATACTGCAGTAAAAGTGCCATTTGATACTAACGCTGAATGCTGCTAGGTTAACTGCATTGGCTCAAACTGTGCAGTGCTTAGGAGACCTGGAGGGATGGTCCTCAGTGTGAGAGGAACAGTTATTCACCCTATGAGTAAAAGTAGAAACATTATACCACTAATTCTGCTTCAGACTCTTACACTGTGTCCTACTACAGAAATTAGTTAAAATAGCAGGTTCTTACCCAGTGCTGCAGAAAGCGTTGGGCAGTCCTAGGGAAGGTTGCAGCAGCAGTGTGATATTGGCAAGGAATTTTCATTAGCTTTAATCAGAGATGATGGCACAACAGATGAAGCCTAATTTACAAGATAGATGGGTATTTTTACAGTTATGGGTAAATGCAGCTTTGTCTACATGTTCTTGGCAAGTGGAGTTCAGTGCCTTAGACAGGATTTCATGAATTATGAAAATCAAGGCTGTATCATTGCCTGCATGATCTCAACTCTAGAAATGGAGAGTTGGATATTCTATCATTTCTTCAGGTACCTATTAATGAGCATTGGCTGGAGGCAGGTGAGTGAATGCACACCTTCTACATCAACAGTTCAAAGGCATCTGAAATGCCTTGTATGCTTTTCATCAAGTTGAATGATACTCTGAAATGAATTTTCATGTTGGTATGTTTTACTCTATTACCCATGATTAAAAGTAACACATTGATTATTTATGAAGAAAACATACTTCTTATCATTTTATGCTATATTTAAGTGTTTAAGCATATACATGTTTTTCCAAATAATTGATGCGGCAGTTATTGTCCCTCTGGGCTTAATTTTATATTACTAATGTCAATAAACATTTTCCTTATGAGCCCCATTAGATTAGGTTCTGCTTAGTTTGGCATTTGGACTATTCTCCATAAATGTATTGTTGGAAATGTGCATGAATATTTAATTCTACTTAGAATGTCTTGGTTTACATATATTGGGGATAACACTGATAGTGCTCAATTATCTACAAATAATTTTAATTCTGTTTTTATTGGCTATTATTATAAGGAAGACATTAAGTTCTTTATTTTTAAGGTCAAGATTTTGAGCTAAATAAGATCTAAGTAAGTTTCCATTCTGCCACCATTATGATTATATTCTTCTATGAGTGGATTATGATTTCTCATCTATACTAAAGTAAAATTACATTGTAGATATTAAAATACTTTTAAATACCTGTAATAAGATGCTAAGTACCTACCAATTTTTACGCCAGTGGTTCTCAGTGTGTGGTCTCCTAGCATTACAGGGGAACTTGTTTATTTCAATATTCTCTTCAGATTTGTTGAGTCAGAATCTCCAAGAGTTCTGAAAAGTTATAATTTTACAAATCCTCCAGGTAAATTGTAAGGTGTGCTAAAGGATGAGAAACACTATGCTGGACAGTAATTTCATTAAATATCTCAAAGATAATTGTGCTGTGTAATATTGAACACATTTTATGTAATTAAATTGTCTATATTCCTCATGTCCTAGATATCCAGTGTAATAAATTATGTGTTTTAAACGTTTTTATAATTATTCTGAATATCTTAATACTAAATATAGCCATTAAAAATTGTATTTTCGGGGATTGGTATTGTGGCATTGCAGCTAAAGCTCCCACTCGGGAAGCCACATTCCATATGGGTGCTGGTTAGTGTCCTAGCTGCTTCTCTCTGATCCAGCTTCCTGCTAATTGCCTGGGGAAAGTAGTGGATAATGTTCTAAGACTTTGGGCCTATGCCAGGTAGACCCAGATAAAGCTGCCAGCTTCTGTGGCCATTTAGCGAGTGAACCAACAGATGGTGAATATCTGGCTATCTCAACCTCTCTGCAATTCTGATTTTCAAATGAGTAAGTCTTTTTTTTTCTTCTTTTATTACTATTATGTTTTTAACTTTCCATAACACAGTTTCATAGGCTCAAGGATTTTTCCCTTGATAAATCTTAAAAGCAAAACAACCCTCTTTCCAAAAGTTTCATCTGAGAACTTCAACTCTGAGAGGTTAAATCATGTGATGGGAAAAACACTCGAGAAACTGTCTCTTTTATTTGCTAATTCTATGACTTAGTGCATATCACTGATCCTGTTTGATTGTCTGTTTCCCCATGCTATTGACACTTCAGCTTGGAAACTGTTCCCAGTGGGATCTCTCCTGAGAATAGACTGTTCAGCAGCATCTCTGACCTCTACTGAAGAGCTGTCAGCAACAAGCTCCACTAGTGACACTCAAACATTTCTAGACCTTAATGCACGTCTTTTGAAGGCAAAATTCCTACATCCTTGTTTGAGAAATCCTGGTGTATGTTAACTCCCTATTAAGAGTTCAATAAGCATATGTATTACTTGGGCAACCAAGTACAATCGGGGCTTTATTGTCCAATTAAGTGATCTGGATGTGATTTGCTCAAACAATTATCAACTCTAATCTGGAAGTCCAAATCCCTTCTGTACTCCATTTCAGTGACTTAAAATCATACAGAATTTGTATCCCAAAGCCCTCTTTCTACATATGCCATATCATCACTCTCTAAAGTGATTGAGATTCTCTCTTTTGCTGACTTCTACCAGACCGATCATCTTTAACTTTGAATAGAAAAGCTCTGGACATCTCCCCTCACTCTTCTTCTTCCTTCTGCCTTTTCTGCTCTTCACTTTCACTTTGCAGGACCTGAATGTTCTAAATTTGCCTTCCTTTATACATAAAAAAACCAGCTTTCTACAGTTGTTCTATCCAAATACCCAATCTCATTCATGAGTTTCAACGATAAAAGCCATTCAATTCATGATCATCCAATTTTCACAGATGACAATTGAGGTCCAATCATATACATAAAATCATTAAATTTCAGTCTGGAAATAAATAGTAAGCTCTTTTTGCTATCTTTACAAGTAATAATGAGGCCAGTACTGCAGCATAACAGCCTAACAATCCTCTGCCTGCAAGCACCAGCTTCATGTATTAGTGCTGATTCGTGTTCTGGATGCTCCACTTCTGATCCAGCTCCCCATTATGGCCTGGGAAGGCATCGGACGATGGCACAAGACTGTGTTCCCTGCAGCTTGTCTTCCAGCTTCAGACTGGCTCTACTCTGGCTGTTGCAGCCATTCAGGGAGTGAACCAGCAGATGAAAGACCTCTTGTGCTATCTCACCCTCTCTCTGTATAACTCTGACTTTCCATGTAAAATAAACAATAAATCTTTTGACAACATGAGTGCAGGTTGTTAGCCTTTAAAATTACATTACATGTTAGGGTCTCAAAATTGTAATGACATCTTATCAATTGTTGTTTTAACTAATTTAGTTACTCAGTCCAGCAATTTCCTAAGGTAGAAGTAGAAAAGTAGAAAAGCTGTATACATGTTTGCATACACACACACTCATTTTTTCCCAAGATTCAGAAACTTTTCTGTGTGCTACAATAACACTTCAAATTAAGTCTTTTTTTCTGGATACATAAAAGAACTTAGTTTGAGATATCCATACGTGTATTTCTGGTCAGTCATCATAATAATGACATATATTTGAATGATTATGTTAATATTTCTTCAGACATGACCCTTTGAGAGTCACTAAGTTATTTCCCATTTATCTTTTCATAATAAGAAAATAAAAGTTCAGTATTTCAAGATGCCAAATTCTTTTTTCCAGGCTTAATAGTGTATACAGTTTGAATTGAGAATAGAACTACTATAAATATGAACCAGCAATTATCTTTCTAGAATAGTATCCAATGGAACTAAGATTGACATTGCACAGATGTTGGCACTCTGATGTTCATTTCAGCATTTTTCTCAATAGCCAAGATATGGAATCAGCCTAAGTGTTGATTAATGCAGATGGACCAGGATTAAGGCTATCCATTCTCATCACTTTTGTTCCAGAAAGTACTGAAAGTCCTAATTTTCTCTGGTTAAGTGGCACTATATTTTATATGAGGAAAGTAGTGTAGGTGATAATCTCCTTTATGAAGTTTCCGAAAGAGCATAATCCTGTGATATGACAGGAAATGGATGACTCCTTTTAACTGGTAGAAAGGCAAAACAAAATCTTTGACTTTAGCTTCCTGACATGAGACAATCCTGTTTTCACTGTGTGTGAGTCCATTATATCTGTTTAGCAGGTGGACCAGATTTGTGTGGCCTTACCTTTTGATCCCTTTCTCAAACTCCATTCACTTTCCCAGACTCATCCTCACATCTCTCTGTACATGGTACCTTCTTGTATTAAAATACACTTTCCTTTCCACCCTCTTTGGCTTCTCTTGGTAAGTACTCCATGGAAACTCTCAGCTAATAGAATGATGGACATCTGGAGAACCTATCAACATCAAAAGGCTCATACTCTTCTACTAAACCTATCCATTTCCTGAGAATGCATGTTATAGAAAACTTTGCACAAATGGAAAATATTATTTAAGGTGCTATCTCCATTAATAAGAAATATAGAAAAGAAGAAATGCACATATTTAGCATTATCAAATGATTCATTTTTATATTTCCATTCGTATACGTAACAGCAAATGCTCTAATAGATTGCAGACCTGCCCTGCTTCTGATCCAACATTCTGCTCACTTGCAGCCTGGTTCAAGTACTTGGTCCTTGTCATCCACATGGGAGACTTGGGTTGATTTCTGGACTCCTGTCTTCAACCTTTTTCAGCCTAGTTCTTGTAGGCATTTGGGGAGTGAACTAATGGACAAAATACCTCTCTTTAACTCACTCACTCTCTCTCTTTCTCTCTCTCTCTTTCCTTCTATCTCATTGTCTCTCTCTGCCTACAAATAAAAATTGAAACGAAGAGATAACAAGGACACATATTAATGATAAACTGCATAAATTTAACAAGAAATACATCTATATAGAAAGTCATTTCTGGGATAAAAAGAGTATGTATTTCAGCAAATATCTCTGCACAATGGGCCCATGGAAAGAGAAACTCAAAAGTTAATGTTTCCTTGAAGAGCCACACAAGCCCATCAGCATTTAAAATGTCACTTAGAGAATGTGTTAGGCGTTTATGGTGGATCTAAGTTGCTGCAGGCAAGCATGGTTCCAAAGGTGTTTGGGTGTGACTAGGGAACTGTGAGAAAGGCAGAGTGACCAATTTATATGTTTCCTATGCAGAGAGAAGTGGTTCAGCTGAAAGAGCTGAGGTTGGCTCTGACGAACACAGCTAAGGGTCTCTAGCATTACTTCTCAAGCATTAATGGGCACAGAAATTTTCTGGGCATCTTGTTAAAATCCACATTTTGATTTAATGGGTCTTGGGTGGAGGCCCAGAGTTCTCATTTTCAGCATGTTGCCAGGAGATGGCAATGGTGCTAGTCCAATGCCACATTCTTAGAAGCCACCAAAGTTTTAAAAGTTAGAAAGTGTCAATATTTTTGTGGCTTATACTTTCACACAGTCAATTAGGGAAAGAAGGTCCTTGTTTCTGGAAATGAGGTGAGAGATAATACCTCTAAGTATGATGTTTGCAACATAGATCTTCTGATGCTGTCTAGTCAACAATTCATGATAGCTAATTATGCTGTTTTAGTTTTTCCTTTTATTTAACAAATTTAGAACTCTAGAGATGAAGATCAAGGCATACTAGATCAAGGCAACTTCTCTGCACTCCCCAAGTGTTTATTTTACTTATTGACTTGGTGAGAGTATTTTCAAACAGTCATTCCTTCTAATGCATGGAAGACTAAAGAAGCAAACTGCCATCTGTCACACTCCCACTCTACCACCAGCCACCCCCATTGTGTTTGACCAAAATCCAGGCTCTGCATCTGCCATAAACATCAAAACTTTCTTGGCTGTGCCACAGGTTGAATTGTCTCCTCAATTTCATCCTGTGTAAATATAGTGTGAAATAAACCAGACTAGGAAGGAACAGCTAGGTCATTTTCCCTTGGTTCTTAGATCATGAATTCCAGAAGTTTATAAACATGATTTTACGATGTGAAATTGCAGAGTTTTATATGAAGCAAGTTGATACAACCTTACAGTAAGATTGGGAATATTGCAGATAGTTTGTTGGCATTGAGAATACAGTCAAGGTTCGGGCCTTGGGGTTGGGGGCAACTGCAGCTCCCTGCAGTGTGGTGGCTGTGGGGGGTGCCCCTGCCAGGTCGGACCCAATGCTGGGGACTCACGCCAAAGACACTGCTGGAAGGCAGTGAATGAGTCCTCGGCCTTGGGCGGCCAGTGCACCAAGTGGTGCCAGGCTTTGCCTGCTGGCCGCCCGGTGGCGAACTCTGGGGTTTTTAAGATATATAGTTGCTGCCCTTGGACACCCATGACTAAGGCCAGTTTGACTGTAGGTGAGAAGTGAATTTGGGGTGATTCCCAGTGGGTCATGAAAACTTCAGGAATGCATGGGGACTGAGACCTGGTGGTTTGGAGGGAAGTATCCAGAAGATAATTTGGGTTAGACAGATTCACCAGCCCAATTAGGAATCCAGAGATGGGCTGTTAGCATAGAACATCACTGATCGCCACACACCAGCCCACACCAAAGCTATGGATGGGGGCCTCTTTGGCAGTGTTAGGTACCATTACCCGACTGGGTGGTGGAGTGGTGGAGTGGTCACATTTGGTAGGGTCAAGACACTATCCAGCATGCGAGAGAACTTGGTCTGGGGGTAGACTCTGTGGGGTTGTGTGGGCCCAACCCTGTGGAAATACAAGTCCCCCTGGTTAGCTCGCAAGCTGGGGTTGCAATGGACTAAGCTAGGTGTGACCATGCCACCTGCCATCACTCACAGGTAAAGGAACCCACAACAGTCAGGGCAGGTCAAGGCAGCAGCACCTGAATGTGCATCCTAAAACAGGATGTGGGGTGGGCCAGGCTGCCACTGGAAGGGGGCAGAATGGGCAGGGCTGAACAAACCTTAACTCACAAGAAACAACAGAAATCAGGTTGGAGCACAGGTCATGCCAAGTAGGTCCTTGCACCTACTGATCTGCATGAGACAGGGATGCTAAGCCACAGCATCTAAGGGGCCAGGACAAGTGAGGGGCTCTGCCAAGCTGAGTCAGAGCAACCACTGGCCTGCATGTGATCTAAGGCTGGGAATAGGCCCGATTGGGAAGCTAAGGGGACACCCTAATTGCATTGACGTTCCCACCAAGGGGCATGTGGGCTGGAATGGGGACTGCGTTCTGATCAGGATATGGTTTTAGTCTCCCTTGGCACAAGTGTGGAATGGGACTAGAAACACCAAACCGGCCTAGACTCTAGCACCATCTTGTGCTCTGAACTAGGGGATATGTGTGACAGACTAGGCTAGGTCTCAGCCCTTACTGAACCATGTGTGAGCTGTATATGGGTATGGAAGAGCCATGGCTGGGTTGAAACATCCAACAGTAAGAACCAGATTGGGTTGAAGGCCAGTCAGGAAAAGCCACTGTTCCTGCTAGGACAGGAGGTGGACTGAGTAGGGCTGGCTCATGGACCCACTGGTATATGCAAAATCTGGCATTGGGAGAGATTCTGATGGAGGAGCCTGGACAACTCCTCTGGCAGGACATAGACCCGGCAGGTAAGTACAAGAAGCACAATAGTAAACAGACCAGAACAGGCCATGGAAAGTTTCCCACTGGCATACATTTGGCATTGGTCGGGGCAGACCAGGCTGAACCTGTTCACATCACCTGCTGGCAAATCTGAGCACCAGAATAGAGTGTGGGTTGAGCCAGGTTCGGTGGTGACAAAAACCAGTGCACAATACAGAACGCCAAGGTAAGATGAGCCGTACCAGATGTGGTTGCAGTGCCCAAACAGCACATGTGATAATCAGGGGGAGGAGGCAAAGCCAACAGGGGAATGTGGGCTCCCCTGCTGGACAAGTACTTCCATTGAAAAGTGTGAATCGGGATGGGAGCAGGGCTATAACACCTGTGGGCCTCATGTGAGCTAGATAAGGGAAGGGCCACAGTGGGCTGACTGTTCCAACTGGTGCAAGCAAAAATTAGAGTGGGTGAGGGTTGGTTGGGCTTAGCTGCAGCATTAGCTGGCAGAGGCTGGCACTGGGAGCTAATTCTGTCAAGTCAAATGCCAGAACCACCTGGAGAGTGCATAATTTGGGAGTGGGTGTGGTCCAGAAGGGAAATAGTGGGCACCTCCCTCAGGGTTACCACTGTCGCTGGACAGCACAAAAACCAGGACAAAGGCAAGTGGCTAGACAAAAAGGCACCTGCCAGTAGGTGTATGGGCTGGATAACAGGGCAGGTCGGGTTGAACTAGGCTTCAATACGCATTGACATGTGCGAGAGCTAAATGGGATGTGAGACAGACTGGACAAGCCTGCGGTACATACTGGCAAGCATGTAAACCAGGGTAGGGGGCAGAATTGGTGGGGGTTATGAGGAGTTGCCCCAACTAGGCTGCAGCTCCAACTGGTTTGAGTGAGGACCGAGTATGAAGTGGGTAGGATCAAGCTGGACTACAACACCTGCTGGTTCATGAGGAAGACAGGGCTGCAAACCGAACGGATCCAGCGATTGCAACAATCAGCATGTGCATAAGCTAAGTGGTGTGACGAATGGTGTTGGAGTCTGTACTAGCAAACTCACACAAGAATCAGATCTGGGATCATCTCAGATGAAGTTTCTTTGGAGATCCCTCCAACTGAACCGCTGATCTTAGAAACAACCATGAAGAGACTGTCAACCAGTGGACTCTGAATAGGTTTCGTTGCAATTGAAACTGCGAGATTGACAGCAATCCAGAACTGATAAACTATCAAAACTGTTTGAGCAGGACCCTTGGAGCACGCCTCCAGTTGGGGATCTGGGATGGGTGGGAGGTTGGGTGGGGCTTTTCCCTTTGTTACTCCCCTAACCCCAGATACAGGGAAAAATGATAATATTAGTGTGGAAACAATGGTATTACCCACTTTCACCCTGTAGCCCTTGACCCTTTGTACCCTAATCAACTAAGTAAGATTATTAAAAAATAATTTAAAAAAAATAAACCAACAAAAAAATAGAGAGAATACAGTCAAGCACCTCCTCCCTATATGGTTAATGCCAAGACACTAAACTATTCTGAATTTTAGTTGTCTTGTCTGTAAGGTCATAGCATCCATGAGATTTCAGTGCCCCATGATATAAGCTCAATAAATACTAGCAATATTTATTTTCCTCTTAAGTTTCATCGTTAGAATTGACTTCAAAATAATAATGTTTGCATATTAATACATTTATTCCTGAGTAGGCACATTGCTAAGACCTAATATATTAAAATTAATCTATCACAA